>NW_010205249.1:0-7884 GCF_000695765.1 Mesitornis unicolor | reverse complement strand
ACACACGTGTCACCACCCACATCCTCTTCCGCTTCGTTTAGTTCCGGGTCATTCTCTTGCCACATCGCCGTACTTCCTCATTCTTTATACCCGATGTCATCTTAAGGTGGTTATTCTAAATTACACAATTCTTAAGGTGGTCATTCTAAATTACACAATTCTATATAATCATATCCATTTTCATTCATAAAACCTCCAACAGTCAAACACTGGAACAGGCTTCCTAGAGAGGTGGTTGATGCCTCAAATCTGACAGTGTTTAAAAGGCATTTGGACAATGCCCTTAGTAATATGCTTTAACTTTTGGTCAGCCCTGAATTGGTCAGGCAGTTGGACTACATGATCACTGTAGGTCCCTTCCAACTGAAATATTACATTCTGTTCAGTTCTACTGTATTCTAATAGAAAAGGTCTATCCAGAAGCAAGTAGTATTTATGAAGGTATAAGCCCCAAAGTTTCCCTGGCTGTGATGTGCACTTAAGAACATAAATAGAGATATAAGTAGAAAATACATGCAAATGTAGCCCTTTTTCCACTCAGAATTGCAAAATTACGTCTTTTCTACCTTTTAAGGGTGCTTCTAATGCAACTTGTTGTCATGGGTGTCTAAATGGATGTTAGACCTACTACCACTGAGTTCAAGAAAACTCTGCTTGCATAATTTAGGTGTCTGCCCTGTGCTAGTCTTTTACCATAGTTTCACAAGCTATAAGATAATTTTGGAGAGGGCATGCATGTTTGTTTTTTTTCAAATCTGACTTTTTTCTGTGGCCAATCTGATTTTCTCAATGTGTTCATGGACACAAGTTGCTTCTGGGGAGATTCTGATTGAACTCCAGGATAAAATTTTTTACCATGAGATCAATTAGACGTTGGAACAATCTCCCAGGGGAAGTGGTGGATTCCCCTACATTGGTCAGTTTTAAGAGTCAGCTTGAAAGACTCAGCTTGACAGGGTGCGGACTTATCTCATTTAAACTATACTTTGACCTTGAAAGGTTGGACTAGATGATCCTTGTGGTCCCTTCCAACCTGGTATTCTATGATTCTATGATTCACTGGGAACAAGATTGAACTGAGTTTTGTTCCAGTGGGCAAAATTTTTACTTTCCATTAATCAAAATTAATCTACGTACCCACTGTAACTCACTAAATATTTTTAGCTTTTATTTCTCTTCCCAAAAGGCTTTTCAATCCATTGTAACACTGTTAGTACAGTTAGTCTCTGCACAGGTTAGTTGTACTGTGACTGAAGGTTTAACTGATGAGTGTAGTGATTTCCTTAGCTAGCTTAATTACACTGAAAATGTACTTATTAAATTAGGAGAAACAGGGTTTGGAATGGCTTGTAGTACAGTGGAAAAATAAGAATGTCTAGTAAGTAGAACCATATTAACTATAATATCAACCATAGCAATTTATTTTATTCTGAAATCTCATTGTCACTTCATATATTCTCTCTTTAAAACTCAGAGTTACTCTTTCTCCTTTTATAACACAGCATTTAGCTAGGCAATGGGAGTTATGATTTTGTTTACATCAGTCACCATGGTGATCCACCATAAAAGATCGCTTGCCTGGCAACTTGGTATTGTGGAGCAGCAATGGAAGGTGAAATTTTTTGTCTCTCTGTAGGAAGGGTTTAAGGAATAATGAAAACTTCTGTTCATACTTCTTGTGAATGCTTTATTTTCAAGGTCAACAAAAGGCTTTTTCGGTAAATGTACTAATGCACTAATGCACTTTTCTTCAAAAGACGTACCGTAAAATGTTTCTCAAAGATTATCCTGTCTCAAAGAAAAGGAGAACCAGCTTAAGAAGGTATTGTCTCCATGCTTCTGCAAAATAACTGTGGAACAGCCACAGGTCTCTTATTTACTGGCTCTTTCTGCATTGATTAACAAATGAGCTACTGTATATTCAAAACTGTATCAGAGTCCAGAAAATAGTAATTTTTCTCCATTGAATTTATACTTGGCTTTTTGGCTACTGTAGATTTATTTCTTATTTCATTATATAATAATTTTTTTTCTTGTTTTTCTTACATGGGCAAATTTAAAAAGGAAAAACTACTTTAAAATGTCGTTTTGCAAGACTGACTTGTACTTTAAAATGTTTCATGAATAGTATTGGTAACACTGATATATAAGATAAGAAGAGACAGGTGCATCAGCTTCCAGCAGAAAACCCACCCCCTGCCAGCAGCCTCAGGGGCCATTTGCCCTGGAAGTCACTCCCCTCTTCCAGTCATGTGCTCTGTTGTGATTGGCTGGCAGGACTAGTTGCCCCTCACAGTGAACCCAAAAGCACATCAGAAAAGGGAAACCCCTGTTATTACATACAGGCAGGCCACTACTTTTGATAGCATCATTCCCTGCATGTTTTCATACTACCTTGTGATAGACTGACAGCCATTTCTTGACACCATCATACCCACAAGTTTTCAGGCATGCCTGTGAGTGTCAATCCACTTCCTTTGAACCAGGAAGGGCTCAGATATAAAACCTATACATTTATATACAACATATACATATATGAAGGAGTGTAAAACATATATTAATATGTATTTTATTTATTTTTACATACATACATAATTTTATATATCACAGAGGTGAGGCTGACAGGTCGGTAGTTCCCAGGGTCCTCCTTTCTACCCTTTTTAAAAATGGGTGCGATGTTTCCCTTCTTCCAGTCACCAGGGACTTCACCTGACTGCCATGACTTTTCAAATATCATGGAGAGTGACTTGGCAACTACATCAGCCAATTCCATCAGGACTCTGAGATGCATCTCATCAGGTCCCATGGACTTGTGTAAGTTCAGGTTCCTCAGATGGTCACGAACCTTATCTTCACTTATAGTGGGAGGGACTTTTTCTGCCTGGTCCCTTTCTTGTGGGCCATCAACTTGAGAGCTGTGAGAGGAGAGGTTGCCAGTGAAGACTGAGGCAAAAAAGTTGTTGAGAACCTCAGCCTTCTCCTTGTCTTTTGTTACCAGTTCACCACTGTTGCTCATCAGGGAGGGGACACTTTCTTTAACGTTCCTTTTCTGGTTGACATACCTGTAGAAGCCCTTCTTGTGTTTCTTGGCATCCCTTGACAAGATCAGCTCCAGTCGCGCCTTGGCCTTCCTGACCTTCGCCCTACACACCCATACACCCTACAACACCCTACAACATCCCTGTACTCTTCCCAGGATACCTGTCCCTGCTTCCATTGCCTATGCAGTTCCTTCTTGCCTTTTAATTTCACCCAGAGGCCTTGACTCAGCCATGCTGGTCTCTTGCCTTTCTCGCCCTATTTCTTACACCTGGGGATTGAGAGATCTTGCGCTCTGTGGAAATAATCCTTAAAGATCTGCCAGGTCTGTTCTGCTCCTTTGTCCTTGAGGGCCGTTTCCCAGGGGATCCTTTTGACTAACTCCTTGAAGAGCTGGAAGTTGGCTTTCCTGAAATTCATGGTCCTGACTGTGCTTCTCGTATGACTCATATGCCTTAGGACAGTGAACTGTACCAGTGCATGTTCACTACAGCCCAGACTGCCTCCAATCATGACATCCCTGATCAGCTCACTCGCATTGGTGACCAATATCGCTTCCCCTTGTGTAGGACTGTCTATTTCTTGTCTTAGGAAGTTGCTATCATGTCACTCCATGAGTCTCTTGGATTGCCTACAGCTTGCTGTGCTACTTTTCCAACAGATGTCAGGGTAGTTGAAATCCCCCAGCAGGATGAGAGCCTGTGAGCTTGATGCCTCCTGGAGCTGGAGAAAGAAGGCTTCATTGATAGGCTCCCATTGTAGTAGACACCACCATTTTAAAAGGAATGGCTTTCCTTTATGGCTGCTCAGAAGAATGTACCAAATCCAAACTGTATTTCTTTGAAGTGTCCCCAATGCAGACCAACACTGAGAAAAGCCTGTTTATTGAGGTACCTCTACTTTCTGCTATTGCAGAGTCTGCACCTCTGGACTCTGGGAATGGGGAAGTTTACATAGATCTGAACAACACCCTGATGTACATTTGCTGCAAGATTGTAAAAGCTGATGGGTCCAAACTTGGAGCCAGTGAGGCCATGGGTCTTATGAATTATCCGCTGGACTCTATTTTCAGTCAGCTGAACGCTGGCTGGGGGACCAACTGATAAGGCAAAGCAACAACTGCAACCCCTACTACGCCTTCATTGAGTTGCTTCTCAATTACAGCCATGACATGCTATCCTCACACTTCCCCACAGGGCTGTTCTACAAAAACACAGCTGAGCAACAGGAAGCGGTACCACTGGACAGTGTTGGTAATCAGGGGTTTTTAGGCAATGTTCAGCTTTTGTAGAATGGTGTAGTGCGGAGAAACATCAACAGGCTGCAAGCCAAGGTGCTGCAGAAGCTGGGATTCCCATGAGACCATTATTAAGAGAATAAATAGCAGCTGGGATTTATACAAAGGCAATCTTTAAAAGACTAAACAATGTTAGTATTAAGTATAACAGGACCTTGGACCAGCCTAAAAGTAGGAGTTCAAAACTACACAAAGCACTGTGTGCCTGGGTTATCTCGACCAGAACACTGGTTGAATGATATGCGTGGTGTGTGGCAGGATATCTCGGTCTTGGAACACCTGGCCATAAAGTATGGGAATGATGGATGGGAAAGTGCTTTTGTATGTAAACATCCTGATTGGCTGCATAGTCGGGTCCTTCTCTGTAGCTATAAAAGCTGAGGTAGAAAATAAGAACTTCACTTGGCATTCATCTGCTGAGTCGTTTTATTGTTTTCAGCTCACCGCACCATACTGCATTACAATATTTGATCCTTCTATACCATACCTTTTTTCCCCCCTCCCATTCTATTGCTCATTTCTAAAATCCCCTCTTATTCTACATACTTAAACCATCTTAACATACAACATGCAGGTTTATACATTGACCATCTGCATTTTGATTATAAAGATGGCATTTCATTAACCATCATCCTCTGTCCCTTGTCATACTTATAGGTAATACATAGGTATTATCTACCCATTTCATGCCCTGCCCACCCACCACAAAATGTCCGTTAGAACAGATGATGACTTGAGCCCCATATATCAAGGTGATGCTCAGGACAGGAGAACTATGCTGGATTATTGGGCTCTAAGACTGGCTTTGGTTGGGTCATTGCTGCACTCACCTGGTTCCTTGTGAGGCTCATTCTTTGTCGGTTCACATAACATATAACTCTATTCATGGATTATTTTCCCCAAGTTTTAATCACCTTGAGATACACACCAGATCTCCCCATCCTTCCAAATTACCCACCAAGTACACCCAGGACTTTCAGTGAAGACAGTTCCACAAATGGGCTTGTCTTTTCCCAAGAGAGGAGGAACTCACCCTGCCTTCTTCAGCCACTTCCCTATGTGCACTATGGTGACCTTATCTCCTCCCACAGTACAAGTACTTCACAACTGTGAAGACGATCCCACAAATGGGTTTGCCTTTTCCCATGGGAGGACCGATCCATACCACCTTTCCCAGACACTTCCCTGTGTGCACTACGGAATCCTTTTCTCCTCCCACAGTATATAGGGGCTTTTGTTTGCGCAGCACCAGTACAGTTAGCAGATCATCTGGTGCTAACCAGCCAAGTGGCTTCTGCTAAATTTGTACCCCAGTGTTTCCATGCTCCATTGCTCAATGCTCTCAACACAGTCTTTAATAGTCCATTATATCTCTCAGTCTTTCCAGAGGCTTGTGGGTGATAGAGGATGTGATACATTCAGTCAATGCCATGTTTCTTTGCTCAGGAGTTTATGAAGTTATTTCGGAAATGAGTCCCATGGTCTGATTCAATTCTTTCCAGGATATGATGTCACCACAAAATTTGCCTTTCATGGCCTAAGATGTTGTTTTGGGCAGTGGCATGGTTTACAGGGTATGTTTCTAGCCAACCAGTATTTGCTTCCACCATGGTGAGTATGTAGCACTTGCTTTGGCATGTCCGTGGCAGTAGTCCAATATAGTCAATTTGCCAGGCCTCACCATATAGAAAACCCAGCCACCGCCCGCTATTCCAGGGGCACTTTACTCGTGTGGCTCACTTGATTGCAGCACATGTTTCACATTCATAAGTGACTTGTGTGATGGTCTCCATGGTCAGGTCCACTCCTTGATCATGAGCCCATCTGTATGTTTCATCTCTCCCTAGATGTCCTGATGTTTCATGGGCCCATCCAGCTACAAATAACTCACTCTTACGCTCCCAGTCCAGGTTGACCTGAGCTACTTCAATTTTGGCAGCCTTGTCCACCTTTTCATTATTTTGATGTTCTTCAGTGGCATGGATTTGGGGCATGTGAGCATCTGCATGACGTACCTTTAGAGTCATGTTCCCTACCTGGGCAGCGATGTCCTGCCACAGTGCAGCAGCCCAGATGGGTTTACCCCTGTGCTGCCAATTGGTCTGCTTCCACTGCTGTAGTCACCCCCACAGGGCATTAGCCACCATCCAGGAGTCACTGTAGAGGTAGAGTACTGGCCACTTTTCTCATTCAGCAATCTCAAGGGCTAGTTGAATGGCTTTCACTTCTGCAAATTGACTTGACTCACCTTCTCCTTCAGTGGCCTCAACGACTTCTCATGGGGGATGCCACACAGCAGCTTTACACTTCTGATGGTTTCCTATCACATGACAGGATCCATCAGTAAACAGAGCATAACACCTTTCATCTTCTGATAATATATGGTGGTGCCTCTTAGGCACAAGCCACCTCCTCAGGCAGTGCTACAAAATCTCTGCCTACTGGTCAGTCCATAATCTCTTCCAGGATTCCTGGATGGTTGGGTTTCCCCAATTGAGCTCATTGCATGATTAGCGCTACCCACTTACTCCACAAAGCATCAGTTGCATGATGCGTAGAGGGGATATTTCCTTTGAACTTCCAGTGTAGCACAGGCCAAGAGGAGATATGCTTCTGTAACAACAAATAAATAGTTAATGCTAAGGTTTTCAAGTAAATCCTCCACAAAATTGATAAAATAATGTTTACAGAGCACTTCCTGATACAGTGGTTGCCAGAATCACACAGGATCACAGAATGGTAGGGGTTGGAAGGGACCTCTTAAGATCATCTAGTCCAACCCCCCTGCTAGAACAGAATCACCTAGAGAAGACAACACAGTGATAATGGAAAAGTACAGAAAACCCTCCAAAGCTAATGGAAAATGCCTTAGGGGACTTAAAAAACAAGGTCATAAACTATGTATACTTGACAGGTAGGGTAAATCATTAAATAGGATAATCAAGTAGCTTAGGACAATTTGGAGAACCACTTTGTTTAAGGTACAGGACGTATAGGAACAAGAACAATGATATATACCAAGCCAAGTCTGCAGGTGGTTATGAAGTCAGCACTACCTCTACGCCTGCTCCAAGATAAGGGTCACCAAAAGGACAGCTGATGAAGCGGAAGATACGACCACCTGATGAAGTAGAAGATCACCAACCATGAAAATACCTCAAGATGACCGTGAGAGGACACCTGTGGACCAGTGAAGAAAGGAGCCAAAATAGGATGGACTTATGATAATTAGTTCTACGAAGAGACGGGTTTATTCGCGGTAGTTAGGATGCATATGTATTAGTATAGGGACTAAAAAGAACCTGTGTGTAACAACCAGTGGGAATCTCAGGTGATTCTGAGAGGACCCTGGCGCTGTATTAAAGAATACAGACTTAAACCTCTTACAAGTCTTTAAGTTTTGTTTTTAGATCACCTCTCTGGAAATCAACAGGAACATGTCCAGGTGGGTTTTGAATGTCTCCAGAGAAGTAGAACCCATAGCTGTGTTTGGATCAGCTGTTCCAAACTGAAGTGAAAGTCTGTCCTGGTTTGAGCTAAATAGAACT
>NW_010205248.1:0-10064 GCF_000695765.1 Mesitornis unicolor | reverse complement strand
CTCCTGAGATTCTGTGATTCTGTGAACCTTTGCAATTGTAAACTATGCTTCTTTTATATAAGTGATAATACAATAAAAACACGTAACAGCAAAACCAGTTTTAATTGTTTGATGTTCTGAAAGGCACGACATACTAAATACGTAACACTAAATTCAATATTTTTTAGATCAATAAATTCTGCCATAACTGAATCAATCACTATGAAAGAAAGCTGCTGCTGTTAGAATACAGCTAGTCATAAAATAATTGGAACAAGGGAACAAAAGGTAGCTTCCCTAGGAGATTTTCTACCTATTGATGTATACTAATTAAGAGCTTTAGAAATGGTTGGTTTTAATGTTTTCCTCATAACTGGCTTCCAGTTTTGTTTGTGTGCATTCTGTATTCACCAAAAATGGGAGAAAATGGCACACCCAAAAAAGAATATTGTAAGACAATAGTAGAGGACATTGAGTCCAAAGCAGTAAGACAGACTGTGTCAATGTATTCTTCATGTAGATTAGACACAAGTCACCAAAGCCTTTTCAAACCAAATTTGGTCTTTTTCCACATCATGGTGAATCTTCTGGATGTTGCAGTCCCCAGCCATGACATACATCTTTGCTGTGCATCACTGTATCTGCAGGGTTATTGCCACTTTGGTTGGAGAGCCTTCACAGCAGCTGCTGACTGAACTCAAAGGTTTGCTTGCAAGACTTGTTTCCAGATGGGAAATATCCCAATCCCTCTCTCTTTGAGGCTGCTAAACCTTCCAGGCTTCCCCCACACCAATTTTAGTCGTATTACTAATCACCATTTGACAGCTAGCACCTGTTCTCTAGGTCCTTAAATACAATGGCCATTTTACTATTGTTTCTACAGCCAGCTAAGAGGCGCTACTGCCTGCCAACTACATAGACAGAGACACCAGCCATAGGGCAGGGGGTTTCAGGCCCCTTGAAAGCCTTTTTAAGAGTGTTAAACTGGAGCTTCAAAGGGGGCATAAAAGCAGAATAGAGGGGAGATTGCCACTGGCCTCTATTAGGTTAGGATCAGCCAAAATCTTTGTCTGTTTGGGAATTTGGGCTTCTTCACACTAGTATCATCCTCTGAGCCCAAATTTTTTTGAGAGAGGTCTCTCTCAAGGGAGACCTTGAGGCTTGCAGGCGAAATTCACAAAAATTCCGTCAAAATTACATTAGGTGTGAGCAGTTTTTGTATGACATGCAATCTGGACTTCTTCAGCGTACAAGTAAATTGCTTAACTATGGCTCAAAAAGTTGACAAATTATGAATGTTATTGCAAGTCTTATGAAATACAGTAGTTTCTCAACTACACACCACCATATAGACCCTACACATAGGTGAAACAGTGATTCTTGAGCATTATTGTCTTAAAAAAAATTAAAATCAAGGCTTTGTAGGTAGAGAGAAAGTTCTGAAATTGAGATTTTACTGGTTTTAACCTCACGGTTATGCTCTTAGTCCATAAATTTCTTAACACGTAAAATTAGCAATGCCTTGTTAGTAAGAATTTTACTCCAAAGCCTCTGGGAGTGTCCACTCCGAACAGCAAGTTAGACCATTAATCTGATTAGTATTGGTAATTCCCATATTCTTAACTGTTTGCAGAAACGTAATCTTTACAATCAAGAAAAATAATGTGGAGGAAATAAACTAAACAGAATTATATGACCACATTGTATTATGAGAAAATACTGTGTATGCACTTTAAATGCTCTTCATGCTCTGAATCTTGGAAAAGCAGTTTCTTTACTATCAGAGTGCATTTGGTAAATTAGCTTGCACTAATTTCCAGTGCTATTTGCCATTCATCGTTTGAAGTAATCAAGCATGTACTTTCAGCAACTGTACTGTAAGACAAAAGAGACTAACAAAGCACAATGAAAAACAATGTCTCCCTTCAAGTGGAACCAAGGTAAAAATTATCCAGGGCTGAACAGGGAAAACAATACCTCACAGGTGATTAACCTCGCTGGTTTAAAGCAGACAGCAACAAGATCACCTGCTTCTATGGAACACTTTAACCACTACATTTAAACAAATTAAAACAGTGGTCTTGTAATGACTAAACTAAGAATACATTATGAAACAGTCAGGTGCAGGAAACGTCTAGGAGAAAACACACACTGTAAAACAAAGATTTTCAATTAAATCTGCAGAAATTTATAATATCTCATATTCATTTTGATTCAGATTATTTATATGAGGAAGGCCCAGTTATTAAAAAGCTGTTTTGAAAGCTACTTTGTTTTCTTATTTTGCATAAGAAGCAAGAAGTTATCAGTTAACTAGTGGACAAAGCAGTAAATGTTTAACTGAACTAAAATATAAATGTTTTAGCAGCAATGGGTAACTCCTTATTTGTTAGGAGTGACATTAGATGACTTCTGCTTTTGTCCTTGTTAGGATAACACATAGTGTGTGCTCTTCTACTGCAGAAAACACGCAGCTTTACACCTTTGGCTTATGCTGCCAGTTCTCTGTAGTATTAGTTACTCATACCAGCTTCTGGTAAGTTTCTATCTACAAAACTTAGCCTGACCATTTCGTTTGTACTTCTGGAAAATTAATACATTGTGCAAGCCTCATGTTCTTCTCAAATAACTGGTATGAATCAAGAGAAATTCCCTTGGTAATGTAATATATTACTCTACTGGTATATTAATCTAATGATGAATAATATCAGGTGAAAAAAAACCAAGTTTCATGTCTTAAATTTCAGTATTGGCAAGCTCCTTAAAATGCCAGTACAATACAAAGAGAAAATTATTAATGTAAGCAGAATGGAAATATACAAATATTTGAAAGAACAAAAGAAAACTGTGTTGGAATTCGAGAGAACACCTTCCAGTTTCAGTACCATTGGGAAACTACTGTTTGAATCTGACCTAAATGAACACAGAGCATGCATCTGCATGCATGTGAGACCACAGACTGTTCTTTCAACCGACTTTTAGTGGCATTACTTGAGGGGCAAAAAACAGTACTTCTAAAACTTCCTCATACGTTATGAATGGTAGGATTCAAATGAAATCTATAGGGAAACACTTTTAATTTTTTAACAGATTAATGCAGCAGTGTTGCTGGAATGCTGCTTTGCTGACACTACCTGCTAGCAATGCCAAACAGCCAACTATGGAGCGGCAAATAAGAAAAAAGTCAGAAAAATAATTCTCCAGACTCTGTAATACTTCATCTCCCACAACAACTTCCAGCATCGTTCAACCTTCACTGCACATTTGTGCTTTTCCTCATGTCAGAAATATTTACTTAGCATTTTTTCCAGTAATTCTTGATTTTTTCCCCTCAGTTTTAATTAAAAGATGCTCAGTTGAGATAATTTCTGTTATCTCAATATCCTTAGTGTTTTAGAAAATACCACAAAGGGACTTTGCTATCAGTAACCATGAGCACCAGCAGATCCATCACTGAAAGGACTTTATCGTGCCATGTACCAACGTAAGGCAGCATAGCAAGGCACCCCCTGTTCACACAGTTAATTCCTGATTTCTTGCTGTGTTCATTGGACTACTGTCTAACACAGAGACAGCCTTCCTTGTGCACACCTCACACTTGCTTTGCCTGTCAGTCTGGTTGTATGGGAGGTGAGTAAAAGTAATGTTGGGAAGAAAGAAG
This sequence comes from Mesitornis unicolor, assembly GCF_000695765.1. Taxonomy (NCBI): domain Eukaryota; kingdom Metazoa; phylum Chordata; class Aves; order Mesitornithiformes; family Mesitornithidae; genus Mesitornis; species Mesitornis unicolor. The sequence goes on along the minus strand of NW_010205248.1, from coordinate 6,424 downwards.
CATACCCCTTCCTTCCTCCAGGCCCCAGGCAAAGGGAAGATCTGTTGTGCCCTCTACCCACTTAGACGTGGGGATGCTCCACCCAGCAGACCACCAAGAGTAAGGGGACAGATGCTCAGCAGATTTAGGCTGCCTTAACTCTGATGATCTGTGACAACTTCCCCCAAGTAAAACCTGCTACCAGCTGTGCAGGAGTCCTGAGCAGAGGACAGAGGAGCAAGGAGGTTGATTTCTACTTCCAGCATGGTCCAGGTCTCAGTCTTTGCACCATAACACATCTGTGCCAGATCATATTGCATGTCATGATCCAGCAGGAGACATCTGCGCAGCAAAAAAGCATGGAATACTCTGTTCAATGTTGAATGTTAAACTGTAATCCCACGTGAGACTCTCTTTCTAAATCTTTACAGCTAACCAAAGATATTTGACCATGGCTTCTCAGAAAAGCATTTTTTCTCCTTTAAGAGACCAAAATGCACATGCAGGAGAAAAGAAGAATAGATCCCAAACTGCTGCATAGTAAGATTAACTAAGAACAGGTGGCAAATGTTAACAAGAACTGCAGAAACCGGCTCTCGCAGTATGCAAGCAGGCACGTAAATAACTCGCAATCACGTCCAGTACGTTTTTGTTTCCCAGATAAAGTCCATTGTTCAAGGATACTAAAGGGTAATTTTTAAAACTGCATTGTCTGAGTTTCTGAACAGTACAAACAAACAACTTAATCTTTTTCCTTGCATTGAAAACAAGATACTGCTTAATGTTGTTTCTCCTAAAAGATAATATGAGAACATTATCTTAGTTGTCAGTTTAACCAGGCAGAAATAATAAGCATACAGCCCACATAATGTATGTATTCTAAGAGGCTTTATACTCAGTTAATTAGTTTAACTAATGCTTTCATGGTTCATTTAAAAGTTTCATGCTTCATTAACTATCAATATATTTTACCACCTCAAAAACCTTTTCAGTAAAAATACAATTGTTTTTTCAAGTGATAATCTTGTCAACTGATATATACATTTCAAGCATGTCTATCAGACACTATCAAAGTCTGAATTGCTACAGTAGCAGTATCTCCAAGCATTATGCAAATCTCATTCCACACACAATGGAAAGGTTTTTTTGCCTGAAACAAAAGTACTTTGTCAAGAAAATGTTTTTGACATATGTTATTTTCATCAGTAAAAAAAAGTTCCTGCACTGACCTGATTGTTCCACCTTCACAACAATCAGCTCAAGCACATCTTGTATTCAGTAGCTGCGACTGCTTTGTCATAAGTCCCTAAGTTCACAAAGTCAGAAAGTCGTGTCCTTAAGGAAGCATAAAGATCTACGAAGCTAACAGTTCCAAACACATAGAGACCAAAAGCTAGATGCAATTCCTAAAAAGAAACTTCTGTGATTGGGAGAATATTTTTTCTACTACAAAGGTTTACTTACTTAAGCGGAGTACATATTTTCTCAATTCAGGATATAAGATTACCTCAGAGCAGTTTAGAACTGTGTAGTTTCCATACTGAGAAAATAGTCCTTAAAAGTCCACCTGCATGATTACCACAACTTCTCTGGAAATCTCTAATACTACCTACATATGCACTCTTGTTCTATGAAATATATGGTCAGTAACGTGCACTGCAAAAATAAAATGATGGTGGTTTTTATTATTTAAGCTGACTTTTAGCGGAGGCCACGATTTGCATCCTTCACGTTGTTTTCTGTTTAGGGTCCTTAAAAACTGGAATGTTATTCTATTATGGTCCAAACAAGGCCTTCCACTTGCTTTTCCACTTCTTTCTCGTCAAGTCAGCAAGAGGCAAACCCTGGGAAAATTATACAAACAGACCCAAGTATTTAAAATCTGTGTTACTGCTACATGCTTCCACTCCTCCCAAGGCTTTAGACATTTTTCTTTCAATGTTATTGTTTCATTAGCCCAAGGTGCACTAATTAATCAGAATTTTCCAGGTCTTTTGTTTCTGTGAACAAAAAAAAAAGCCCAAAAAAGCTCATTCTGTCTTGAAGTGAGTCCACCTATCTTCCACAAAGCCAAGGTAATAAGAGGGAGGATTAAGGCCACTTGAATGGCTTAGGCCACATAAAGAGAACTCCAGCTCCTGCCCTTAGCCGTCACCCTTGCCAAAATTGATTTACAGTGAATGACATCTCAACCACAGCTATTACTTTGTGAAGAGGAGGCTGCTGTGTTGGCAGCCTCCAAAGTTGGCTCCTGAGTAAGGCCTGCTGTGAAGGTTTGAAGTCTGGATTTAACAAACCACTTGCAAAAGATTCCAGCATCTCATTTAAAAGACTCGTTTTAGTAATCTGTGGAAAAGAACTATTCAAATCATTCTGTTCGACCATTAATGAACTTATAGGTTAGTATATGGTGAAGGTATTCACAAGAGCAACCATGTGGAAAGAATCTGCTCATGACTATTTGTTCTTGTTTGGCAGAATTTTTTAAAAAATTTTTTCTAATCCAATCAATCTGGATTGGTTCTTTCTGGTTTAACATACTACACAGTTTCTTAAATCTCCCTAGAGACTGAGGAATTCAGAATCTTTCTTGACCCAGAATCCCCAAAACTGAATACAGGAAGATATGCAGAATGAGAGATTAAGAGATTTTTGTTTGTTTGTATGGAATCCATGTCCTAATGTTTGATGTACGACCGTACCAATTGCTGTAGCACTTAAGAGGGCATTTTTATTAGTCAAGAATCATTATGTATTTTTCTTGTATTCTCAAACTCTCCCAATTCTATTTGTAAACCAACACCTCTCAATAAAAGTCAATTTTTACAAACATGAACAGAGAGGAAAAAGTTAAGGATCACACTCAACATACTGTTCATCACAGCAAAATATTAGGTCAGAAATGTATCTTCTTAAAACTACATACACTGTTTCACACAGAAGGAATGATAAAAGGCATTGCACGTCTCAAATGGTACTAATGACTTGACAACATTCTTCAACCACAGAGCTGTCTGTAAATGTAATCATGTACATTTTCTTTTCACAGCCAAGCTGAGAGGGACTGGCATGGGTACTGAGAAGACCCTGCCTTCCCTCCACCTTCAACACCAGGCTGTCCCCTGCCACTTGGTATTTGCCAGCTAACTCGTGCTCTTCCCCTATCTGCCATCAGGAGGCAAAACAGAAGGGGAACTTGAGAGGGGCCTTGGCACGGTGAGCCACTTGTGTGAACAGAGAGGGTCCAGACTCCTCAGGGGTGTGCAGCCCTGGAGCACACTGCGCATCAGCAGGTGCCCACTGTGGACAAGGCACCAGCAGATGAGATGGGCTCCCCAACTTTCTTCATTTCAAGTGAAATGAAAATGAGCTTTCTCCTTGGTTCTAGCTTTTTCAGGCAAATGTCAGCACTTCAGAATATTGTCTGGACTGAGAATATATACATCTATATCAAACCATCTGCAGACACTGGAAAAATCTGAAACCTGCTATAAGAACTACTACAGCTGCAAGCCTTGTTTCAGTGAGTTTAGTCATAATTTCTTTACCTAAGAACTCAGAAGCTGGTATTCACAAAACCGTCTTTCCATGGTAGCTCATAATCAATTGATCATTACATATTTAAAACCAAAAAGGCTGTGCAGTACCTTTACACAGTTTTACATGGTGCCAACAAAACAGACCATTTTGTTTGTGTATACAATCATACAAACTAATTATATATTTAGTTAATGTTTGTATAGTGCTTTAATACATACTTTTTTTTCCAAGAGTTGCTTGTGTTTATCAGCTGGCAGGGCAAGAAAACCAAGATCAGGGTGTCTCAGCTGCAATCTCCAGTGCAAGGCAAGGAACTGTGACCACTGGAGACATGTGTGGCCAACAACAGCAAGGAACTTGCTCAGTCTGGCTCCTTACCTACAGCTGCTCTCAGCAGCACTTCAGCATGAGCTTGTCTCACACCTGCCCTGCACTCAGGCCTTGCCTCTTCTTCTGTAAATGTAAAATGAGATTTTGAAAAAGTGCCAAGTTTCATAGCTCACTTTCGCTACACTCAGAGCTCAGGATCAATCAGAGCAAGACCATTCCTTAAAGTTTTGAAAAAGCCCGTCAATGAAATGTGCAAGGGGCTATAGCAAATTCAAGCTCATCATCATGTAGTCAGTGTTGAGACTTTGTTTTTCTGACAGGCTTTTGTGAAAACACAGGAAGCAAGAAAAGTTCAAGTATTTTCTAGGTGCCTTATACCTCATACACTGTAAGAGTAAGAATTGTACAATGTATGGTAACACAGATTATTTTTCTGCAAGGTATCTTGTGCTTTATGCTGTTTAAAATTAATAAACCAAGTGCAGGGTTTGGGTTTTTGTTTGTTTGTTTTGTTGGTTTTGTTTGGTTTTTTCTTGTAATGCAGAGGTTCAAGCCTGTTTCACTGTCTTTCCTTTACTATTGGCTTCCATACAGAAATTGTCATCCTTTATTTTCAGAAAGGTACAGAGAATTAGAGTGCAGTAAGCTGTAAATTTTGCTTTCAGTGGTCCGTCTTCCGCTGTCATATATGATGCCGTAAGACAATCACAATTTGCATTTAAGAGGAGCAAACATAAGATGCAACAAGCAGTACCAGACTAACACAGCCATGCTCTTCTCAGTGTCCAACAACAGGATAACAGCCCAACAAGACTGAGCCTGCAGTGCTTGGTCTAGACAAGGACAGACAATAGTGAAGTAAAAGTAAAGCAAATGAAGCACAGAGAAGAAAGTAAAGCAAAACTGCATGTTCCTGGTAACACCTGTGAACTTTGAGGCACAATGCTCCCCAGGTCCCTCCCCTCGCAAGTACAGCTTTGCAAAACTTTTCAAGTAACTTGAATGTCATTTACACAGATTTGGTGCTTGGTGTCCACCTTGGCTTGCAGCAGGGCAATCAGCAGCATCTTCCCTTTGTCCAGCTGGCAATATTACATTGTGGTTAAGTAAACATGGGGTACATAGGCTTTGTTCTCCCTCTGCCTCCCACAGGTATCCTTTCACACAGGTGTCCCTTCACATACTTGCAGCTCCAACAAACAAAAAAATTTCAATCAGTATTGGTCTTACCAGAAGTAAAAGTCAAAATAATAGAAGAAATCTGCATTGAAAAAAAAAACCCAACACATTGCCTTCTTGTGCAAGAAGACAACTTCAGTTATTCACACAGCAGACGTCTCATGTTGTAGCTATACCTGCTCTGCATCTGTCTTTCTGTAGCTGAATGTAAAGTATGGATTTTTAACATGAGAACATCGTTGCTTATCGTGACTGCTGTCACAGTAGCTCTTCATCGCTCTATAAAGAAAGTAGAGACTGAGGGGGGATTTGAACAGTGCTTTGAAAAGTATAAAAATAAAAGGTAGCAATGACAGGGAAATAATCAGAGCACAGTTAAGAATGGGAGCAGATAGACTAGAAGCAAGAACGCAATCAGTGAGAATGAAAAGCAAGAGCTGCATCTATCACTGCCCTCCACCTCATTTGATTTTTCCCCCCAAAGGGTCTTCTGACACATACCACTACTTTGGGGAAACAACAAGTACTAACCAGTGCCTTTGCTGAGTCTTATGTCTGCCATGGGCAGAGGTGCTACTACTCATCCTTGCCAGGAATTCACCCTCAAAATACAGGCCTAATGCAAAGGACCATGTTGCGAAACTTGGAATAGGACTCAGCAGCATCTGGAAAATGTTTGTAGACTACGTATGCGTGGATGCAGACATGCAGTAGCAAGAACTTCTCTTGCTTCTCTCTTGTCCTGTGTGAAACCTTTCCCTCCCACAGAAGCTATCAGTAGTGTTATTGTAAACTAAGAACACCTGCAAATTGTTTATGGTATAGTAGAAAAATATTCTCAGGATGGATGTTTTAGGATTTCAGCCAATCACCCCAGGTGAGGTGGCTGACCTCTTGACCAATTCGGCTATGAAGAAAAAAGTCTATAAAGAGTTGTTAAATAATTAAAATCATCACTATTGCTGCACCATTCCTGCCTGCCGGATCTCTCTCTTCTCCTCTCTACTACTGCGGGATACGGCAATAGGTATGTATTCATAGACCAGGTATATATTCATATATATTAATAGACTAGGAATATTTCAGAAAAAAAGAGACTTACTGAAGGTGTATGTCAGGTAACAGAGATGTGGTTACAGGCACTGTGGAGACATTAAGACTGCTGCAATTTGCAGTTGCACATTTTTTGTATAGTAACAGCAGCAGATTTTGGCAAATACAGCATGAGCAACAACTCAGAGTACCTAGAAAAGGAACTGCTACGTAAGAAACCAGCAAAACTGTTGGTTCAGGTTTTTTTTTCAATATAAGGGGCAAAATTTGGCATAATGTCCTACTGCACTAAAAAAAATCCTGATGCGCTTTTTCACTTCAGTGATGAAAGTATTATCACAAA
>NW_010205247.1:41880-45186 GCF_000695765.1 Mesitornis unicolor | reverse complement strand
TGGGAGCTGCAGGGGGTGGCGAGGGGGGCTGCTGTGCCCGGCCGAGCCCTCCTTTCACCACCGTTCTGACCCAGTGCGAGCAGCGTAGGACCTGTTAATATTACGGGAAATGCAGTTACACAGAAGTACATAAAATATTAAGTCTAGACTATGTTATAAGTTACAGCACAGGACAGCAGTGATTATTTGATAAACTAAAGTGAAGCAATGCCGGCCTATTTGGGAGCAAAACTTACATCTTCACAGTTGTCCCCAGGGCCCACTGAGCTGCCTCTGCAGCAGGAGCCACTGTGCCAAATTGACACCGAAAATACAACTTACAGAAACTCTGTGACAGACTCCTGGAGTTTTCGAATGCAGAAATTCTTTATTATGGCACTGGAGACATGCTAGTTTCACTTAGCACGCCTATGTACAATTGAATACATACAGTTTATATAGAACAAAGACTTGCATATTCATCATATTTCCTGGAAAAGGCAGTCTTATGAGAAGTTCCTAGAATTTATTTGCATATTCTCCCCCCAGTCACACATGCTCACTAATTTGAGTTGGTGGTCTTCAGGGGTCCATGATGATTGTTGGTGGTCACATACTCGTGTCCTCCAGTTGAATCCAAATTGCCTTGCCCCATATATGTCAGGGCAAATCATGCCTGACAAATTTGGTGACCTTTTATGATGGAGTTACAGAATCAGTGGATAAGGGAAAAGCAACTGACATCATCTACCTGGACTTGTGTAAAGCATTCGACACTGTCCCGCATGACAGACTAGTGACTAAATTGGAGAAATGTGGATTTGATGGATGGACCATTCACTGGATAAGGAATTGGTTCTATGGTCGCACTCAGAGAGCTGTAGTCAATGGCTCAATGTACAAATGCAGACTGGTAATGAGTGGTGTTCCCCAGGGATTGGTACTGGGACCAGTACTGTTTAACATCTTTGTCAGTGACATGGACAGTGGGATCGAGTGCACCCTCAGCAAGTTTGGGATGACACCAAGCTGGGTGGTGCAGTTGACACCCTGGAAGGAAGGGATCCATCCAGAGGAATCTGGACAGGCTGGAGAGGGGGGCCCCTGGGATCCATCCAGAGGAATCTGGACAGGCTGGAGAGGTGGGCCCATGCCAACCTCATGGAGTTCAACAAGGCCAAGTGCAAGGTCCTGCACCTGGGTAGGGGCAATCCCAAGCACAAATCCAGGCTGGGTGGAGAATGGCTCGAGAACAGTCCTGAGGAGAAGGACTTGAGGGTGTCAGTTGATGATAAACTCCACATGAGCTGGCAATGGGCACTTGCAGGCCAGAAGGCAACCACATCCTGGGCTGCATCACAAGAAGTGTGGCCAGCAGGGCCAGGGAGGTGATTCTGCCCCTCTACTCTGCTCTCTGAGACCCCATCTAGATACTGCATCCAGTTCTGGGGTGCCAAACATAAGGACATGGAGCTGCTGAAGTGGGTTCAGAGGAGGCCACAAAGATATCAGGGGCTGAAGCACCTACCCTAAGGGAACAGCCTGAGAGAGCTGGGGCTGTTCAGCCTGGAGAAGAGAAGGCTCTGGGGTGACCTTATTGCAGCCTTCCAGTTCCTGAAGGGGTCCTACAGGAAAGCTGGGGAGGGACTTTTTACAAGGGCAGGTAGTGATCGAAAAAGGCAGAATGGCTTTAAACTGGAAGAGGGGAGATTTAGACTGGATATTACAAAGAAATACTTGACTGTGAGGGTGGTGAGCACTGGCACAGGTTGAGAAGCTGTGAATGCCCCCTCCCTGGCAGTGTTCAAGGCCAGGTTGGACGGGGCTTGGAGCAGCCTGGGCTGGTGGAGGTGTCCCTGCACATGGCAGGGTTTGAACTGGATGAGCTTTAAGGTCTCTTCCAATCCAATATATTCTGTGATTCTATGATATGTGGTAAGGAGACGTGCATTGATTTTGAGAGATAGTAGGAAATTAGGTGTCAGGAGAGACTTTCATTATCGAGATGTATCAGGAAATTCCATCGTTATCAGGAGACTTTTGGTCAAGGTCCACTTAATTGAAGTCTTGAGTTTATATTTTCCTGCTACAACTTGCAGATAAAAGTCGTTAGTCAAACCTTTCAAAAACATAAGTCGTAAATCCTGTATCAAAACAGCCACCTCATTTTCAGTGTTTGCTTCTATTTTCTGAGGGGAAAAATGTCTTGGAATTGGGTTTTCAATGTAAGTATTTGCAGTTGTGAAAGAGAAGCCCGTTCCCTGAGCAGATCCCACTGTTTTATCCAACACAGGCACTTTCAGTAGCCACTTGTGCCACAGCCCTCCTGATCAGGCATTCGGAGACAGGAAACCCATGGCTGCAAGGACAGCCCCAGTCATTTGCTCAGTGATTTTGCTACTCACAGATTGTGTTTGCTTTCTTCACAGTTTATGAACCTCCAGTCAGCCCATTAAAAACTTTTTGCCCAAGAATCAACATGGTGCAATGAACTTGCTACTGCTGGCAGGTACTAAATCCTGCTTCCACCAAGCAGCAAAAAAGAAACCTCCTGCTCAATGTGAAGGGACCAAAGTTTGGGTCTGAGTGCAGCACTGATGGTTTTGTTGCCTGATAAAATTAACAAGACAACTCAACTCACATAAGACATCTAACTGAAAATATACACATTCCCAGCAGCCCTTCTCCCACTCAGGGGAGCAATCACTTGGGGAAATGCAGTATGTGAATAGAGGAAAAACTCAGATGCAAAAAACCCAAGCCTCATTTTAGTCAATTAAAAACAAAACAATCATCTTCACAATGGCAGCAACACATTGAGAACAATTTCTATCTCCAAATCCCACCCACACACCAGTCGCTCGACAGACCACTCAAGCTCCTAAAGGCAAAAGCCTCTCCTACTGCTTGCAGCAGGATCGTTCCTGGTCCATGTCAGCTCCCTATTTCCTACACCTTTTGTCTTTAACTTCCCTCTAGCTTGTGGCCAGTCACAGTTCATGAAGATACATGCCTGAAGAGGTGAAATAAACAGTGGGTATTTGCCAAAGCAGTCTCACCACTTGGAGCAGTGCATGTTTAAGGACATCCAGGACCAGACTGGTAGGGTGGATGGGAAAGAGAAGGAACAGGGGAGCAAAACATTTCCTGTAAGCGTTTTTGAAGTGTTTATCACAGGAACATGGAGATACTTGTAGCCCTTTCATTTCTCTCTGAAAGGAAGTGGAGAAAGATGATGTCTTTCCTTAAAAACCCAAATGAACACAGCAGGAAGTTTGAACAAACCTTGAAACTAAAAAGCTGCTTCTTGAGCCACCACTGACTTCA
>NW_010205247.1:36232-41849 GCF_000695765.1 Mesitornis unicolor | reverse complement strand
ACGAAGATGCTCAGTAAAAACTGGGGAAAGCCCCTGACAACAAACATGAGCTGCAATATTGTCACAGTAGTTAAAAACATTACATTGGCAACAGAAGTGAAAATTATGGATGCAAAATCATTGTGGCAAATACTGAGGTGCTGTAGGAGGTGTAGTACAAATAATACAGTCTAGTGCTAAATTTTGATGAGCCGAAACACAAGAAAGTTCATCAACAGCATACTAAAGGAATCTTACAAAGCTTTATTAAATAATACAAATACAAATGATTATTTTTTACATCCGAACAGTCCATTTTAAGTAGTACTAGCATGTAAGGCACAACTTCTCCAAAACTAGCCAATAACTTACATAAGACTCAATATAATATGTAACAGAGTTGCTTTTTTGTAACACTGCATGAAACCAAACGGGTATGCCATGAACTGTGTCTGTGTTCCACTCCTCCATTCGCCTGCATAGTTCTGCACACAGTGTATACTGCATGGAAAAATCTGTTCTTAGAACAACTGAGATCACTTTCATTATGGTCCTTCGGAGAGTTCAGACAGCCAGAATGTTATTCACAACTAGAACTGTGGTACTTGTTATGTGTAAACAAAGACCCTATCCGATAGCTGCAAAACACTGCTTATGGATTAGAAGTTACTGTGGCTTTGACTATAATCCTCAAAATAAAGGACTCCATCTGAGATTCTTCTTTTTTTTCTATTCTCAGGGAATTACTTTAGGACTAAGGATTGGAACCAAGTTTTTCTCCTCATCTGTTTAAGTTGGAGAAAAGTTCATGCCAGCATAGCTCACTGCCATCTTGTTTATTAGAAAGTAAAATACATCTGAGCACACAGTGATCAACCGCCTGGTTTAGCAGAGTCTTTTCTGATGTACCCAGAATTGTGCACTGTTTATCTGTGTGTCTTCACCAATCAAGAGAAACAAAAAAGTCAACCAAGAAACCCCCACATTAACACTTATGCAGTTAAATGCTACACAGTGTTTTACAGACTTACAAATGAGCACGTATTAGTAGGAAAGTAGGTACTATCCTACTATTAGTAGGATATTCTGGTACCAATTTTCCGAAGTCTGGTCATACCAGTAGTATCTCACTGTACGGCTCAGATGAAGATTCTGGGTGTGGCTGTACCAGTTTGTGCACAAATACACCAGAGACAAGCACACCGAACCAACTGAAAAGGTCACTCATTGCAAGTGTGAAATAAGCCACTTAATTCCAGTGCACCAGGTGACCAGTGGTAATAAAAGGCGGCTCAGTTTCTATTGAGGTACTTCTACATGTGAAATCACCTATATAAATGCATTATATTTATATCAGAAGACAGGTAAGATAACTGCCTTCAGTTAAAAATATTTACTACTAGAAGAAATGGCTTAGAAGGCACATGCTTTTACATTCCCAGTCCAAAAAAAGTGCTTACTAACAAGAAAGGAATACTGCAGTGGTACCCAAAGGAAGCTGCACTAAGATAGTTACAGGGTTTTTCTGTTGTTGTTTTTCTAAAAAAAAAAAACAAACCAGCAAACAAACCCTCCAAATTATTCACAGTTGTTCCAGCATTCCTCATGTTAAAACAGCAAATCATGGTGATGAATCACATTGTAAGGCTAAACGTAAGAACACTTACCAGTGCAGTACATTCCTGAGTCTTTACAACTCAAAATAAAAAACTAGTTCTTTGACATATACAATTCTCCACATTTTTGGCTGATATTTGACCTGTTTTTTATGTTTCCCTTTTTTAAAAAGTTCATTAAAAATAAAATTAATTTTTACAAAAAGTAAATAAAAAACTTTTATCATCATCACTTAGACATAACTTCTTGTTCCTTGAAGAGTGCAAGAAAGCCAGCTTAGCATAAACACTGCTTTTTGTCCAGTCATCCTTGTCAATTGAGCATAAAACAACAGATAAGTTTTAGAGAACTGAAGCACTGACATAAAAAAAACTCAAACAGCTATATACACATATATAAAAAATGAAGCTAATACATTCAACAGACGTTCTTAGATTTGCTATTGTTAAAAGGCACCGATTTTTTTTTATTTAAATTTATATCCCAGCCCTAGTGCATAAAGATGAGTCCTGCTGTCCCTAACGTGAACCATAATCAGTGCTCCAGAGCATGGATGATGGGCTTGTTTTCCTGCTTGAGGACTGAAAACCGAAGGAAAGCACAGGTGATGCAGACAAACCTAAAACACAAGGAAAAAAGGAGAAAAAAACCAACCCAATCATACTCAGGAATGGTGGGAGAAGTGAGAAACAAATAACTGCTGTTGATCATCTGCTCAAACACCTGGCAAGCAAGTCTAATGGTCCAAAGTGAAATAACCCCTTTAGCTTATTGCTTGTTGAAAATACGTAAGTACCAAAATTTTGTTTATCTTCCTATTAAGAACTTTAATTAAAGAAGTGATTAAGTCTGCTGAGGGGAGCACAACACATTTCATCTCAGCAAATAACTTTCCATTTGAATTTGCCTTATTTTAACTGAAGTGTCAGGCACGTGTTTTTACAAACAGAACTGCAGCTCACTATAACTTAAATCCATCTTAATGTCATTTTTGTTTTAACAGCCACTGTTGATCACAGACATTCCCGAGTGAACGGGTATTGCTTGCCTATTTCTGAGAGTTTGATTCTGAAACAATGCAAATAGGTGAAATAGAGAATAAACACAAAAATACAGATAAAACATGACTGCATGATCAAAAGCAGTGAGGGAACAAACTGTTCCCTGAGCAACACAGAACTAAGTCCTCTACAGACTTGCGTCCTTTGCCCCCTAGCATTTACCCTTCCCTTCCAAGAGCCACAGTTCACAGTACCTCGCAGCACGCAGGCAGCACAAGAGATGCAGCACACACCTGATGTCACATGAACGGGCTGACCAGCCGGCTGCTGCCAAGCAGAGTGTATCAGCAGCAGAACTGGGCTTTACTTTCCTTCGGAAGGAGCAAAACTGTGATGATCTGCATGATTTCTTACACTTCTACCCCATTCCCTATTTCCAACGCGGCTGAAGCTGACCAAAAGTTTCAAATTAGCAATATGTAAAGGGAAGGTTGGAGAGTGGAGCATGGAGAATAAATTTCCTAGGACCTGGCACAGTGCTTGTAATAGCATTCAGTTTACAGGCTCTCTTGTAGTCATACCTCCCAACATTCAATTCCAATGTAATAGCTAGACTAATCAATTAATTAACTTATAACTGGGTAACAGCTGCTTACTGTTATGGCTGTGTTGAGGAGATGTCCTTGGGGTAAACGCTGGATGACTATGCTGTTCTTTCGGTGAGAAAATGGCATGATAGGCTGTAAGACATCATAAAAAAACCAAACCAAAACCAAAACAACAAAAAAAGTCATTTCACATGGAAATTATTCATTTCTATCTTACAGTTAATGCACTGTAAGAAGTTATGGAAAAAATACTGTGATCTTTCATTCTCTTACCTATCATCATAACAGCTGTCCCTGCTAATAGTGCAAAAACTGTGAAGAACATCACTTGATAAGAACCAAGAAAGTGCTGGAATAGACTGGCTCCATCTGTAGAATCAACAATATTAAGTTAAAAGAGCATCTTCTCTTACCTGCTTTAAGAGTTAACTATTCCTAATGCAAACTGAAATAGCCAAAAGGTTTTTATTTATAGCAAATAGGTGTAATCAACTTATGTAGTATGACTTTGATTCCAGTGTGCTTTCAATGCAGTCTTCCAAATTTGCCAGTAACAGCCTGAGACATTGATACACAATGTCTTAAGCATGTTCTTTACTTTCTCAGCCACAAAATGCTATTCTGTTTTCAAAATAACAAGACATTCTTGAGAGTAAACAAAAAACAATTACTTTCAGACACTTTAGCACTGGGATATTGATGCCAACTTCGGCAGAATTTTTTTGGGCTCACCCAAAGAGAAAAGAAGTTCAGCTTCAGTCACAATGAGCAACTGCATTCAAGTCTTCTGGTCACAGTGAGCACCTTACACGTCAATGACAACATTAGCTGTCAGCTCAGATTTTAACAAACCAAATTCTATAACCTCATGGACATTAATGGAAGTTAAGAGATTTACTCTAGCATATGAAGTCTAGAGATAAACTTACGTCTCACTGGTACACCGATTTTGTCAGTCGAGTAAATCACTGTCACTGGGATAGTGATAGACTGGTCAGTCATAGGACTAGAGACAGTTAGAGTTGTTGATAAGGATCCCTGGCTTGAAACTCTTGGATCAGACAGACTAACGGTGTAGACTACATAACTAGGCAGTCCATAGGATCTCTCCTTCTCAAACGCCTTCACTGTTGGTGACTCACATTTCACCTGCCGAGGAAAAAAAAAACAACCTGAAATACACTGCTTAGGCAAGCATAGCACATCCCCATCTTCCAGGCCACATGTCAGAAATACACTATTCCACAGAAACAGAGAGCAGCTCGTCCTCAGCAGGAGTCGGGCCTGGTTGTAACTTTACAGTGACACCTGCTGCACTTCACCCCTGTTTATCGTTAAAGTTGCCCTATTAACTGCTGTTTCTGTGGGTTGGGACAAACCCCACACAGCCAAAAATCAAAGCATCCCTTACTGGGCTATGTGAACCATGGGCAGTCAAACAAGCAAGTGGACAAGGACCTACTTCAGCCCCTAAAGATTAGGCAGATTTTCTAACTTTCAGTTAGAAAGCTGCATATAACAGTTCAACATGCTTTCAACTGTGCTGTGATACTTTCCAGCAATATACTCACCTCCAGGGTATCAAGAATTTCAGTGGCACCAAATATTTTCACATCAGAGCTTGTGTAATGGTTACTTAAAAGCATTTCCGTTTGGTCAGCATAAAACCCAGGATTGAATGGCACCTCGGTGCTGATCTGCTCCCCAGAGAAGTGGCTGCCTTGGACTGAAGCTGTAACTCTGAGTGCAGTTTTACTCATGCTGAGGTGCTTCAGCTGCTTGTCAGTGAGCCTGTGCATTGTGATTGAACAGGTGTAGTGTCCTATGGAAACAAAAGCGGTTTGACTGTTAATTGCTCATCTTTATGGAGTTTTATTCTCCATGCAGAGTGAGATTTCTGCGACATCTTTAAGAACGGCTAATAAAAGGTGGTAAAATTCAACAAACAGTAAGAACTGCGTAGGTGAACGGGACAGTATCTGGTGGTTCAAGCATCACAATCCCAGTACTAAAACAACAGAAGATATTTCGTGTCTTAAAGAAAGCATCGTGATAAAAACACTAAAATAGCAGTTTCCAGTCACATTGTTTTAATATGCCACTGAGACTCAATTCCACTTTGAATAGAACACTTGTGCTAATATTGATAGAAAGGCTTTACTGAAAACAAAATTGAACATCCTGTTTCACATTCTCTTCACAAAATGTAACAATTTTAGTCAGTTACCTTCATCAATTCTGTGGAGACATGGTTTATTATTTATAAAAGCTTCTTAAAAGATTATATATTCACTACGTTTCTAGCCTCTTATGGGATCTGTCTATTATTAGCAATAAAGATAGTAAAAAATTTCCCCCAGTATGGAAGACACAAGGCATAAGTAACAAGCAGAACTTGCTACTCCCCCTTAT
>NW_010205247.1:22530-36201 GCF_000695765.1 Mesitornis unicolor | reverse complement strand
CTTTCCCTAATGAAGTAACAGAGGCATCTGCTACTGTGCAAGGTATAACAGTGGTTTACACAGTGGGTACAGGGACTAAACGAACAGAGAGTTCATGTTATTTTCATACAGTTCATGGCATTTTAGTTGTTTTGAATCATGTTGTAGTTATGAAACACTAACACATGTTGTAGACTTCCAGAATTTTATCTCCATTTCCACAGTATGTGGTAATATCCCCTCATTTTAAGTCCCAGTTCATGTTGTTTTGGGGGATACATAAGAATTCTACCTTTCACAAAAACTTAAAGCACTCAGGTTGTGTAGAAAAGTCTGAAAGCATCATAAATTTCAGAAATGTTTAAATTGCAGATTACAAAGAATTCAAAATGTAATACTTACAACACATTCTCACATTTATGCTATTTCCCTCATTTTAATCACTGAGGTTGGTGATACTGCAGTAACTACAGTGGCAGGTTTTTTAAAGGCCAGAATCGAACACAAAGAACAGTTGATTGTTGTGCATAATGTGGTGAAATTTAAAGATCCTTGGTACACAGTAGTCTTAACTTCTACTGCATTTAAGTATATGGTAAAGGCACTGATGTATGGCAAGGAAACACCTAAAGGAAGGAGATGTCCACAGCTGCAGATACCCAGCTTTGGAATATTTGCCACCTGAGTGCTCATTTGTACCAGCTGAAGGAGGAAGTGTTTTGCTTCCATAGTTTAATAAATACAATGCCTGATATTCTTCTCTGAATTGTTATACACAAGGCAATCTATTTTTTGTACAGTTTAGTTGGAGTAGTATGGTAGCTGCTAGCTCTACAGTGTGTGACCCCAGCATACTGTGTCCACATTCTGCAATGCCATCACTTCTGTCCCAAGGCACCACTGGACTGTCAACATAACTACAAATAAATGAGTAGTAAAGTGCAACATTAGGATCTAAATTTGTAGTCAATATACTTATCAAAGTTCCACACCTCTCCCTAAAATCATGCTTCTGAGTTTCTTCCTGACTTACTACTACAACTCTGAAAAACATATGAAATGGGCTGTCACTGATTTCGGGCTCTCTCTGAAAACAAATACATGTTTTTGTCACACAGAGAAAATCGTAGAGTTAAACAAGGAGAGTACACACTAACAACTCATGGAAGCCTGAAATCCTACACAGCAAAGCTCAGAAGAGGTTTCAGAAGGAAATCTGCTGGGTCTAGGGGGTAAACCAGAGCAAATTCAAAGTGTCTGCCTGGAGTGTGGCATCTTGTTCTCATCTTACCTGAAACTGCATCAAATCCAGGTTCTGCTATAAAAATATCACGTGCTGGGAAGTCAAATGCATCATTATTAAAATCTAGATGGCAACTGATAATGGACTGTGGTTGTAATTCAGCAATGGCTTCAATCTGAGCAGGCAAGCACTCCCCTAAGGGGAAGGAAAAAAAAATCTCTAATTAACTAGACAAGAAAATTATAACTAATTATTTTTTAATTAATTAAAAGCAAAATCATGGTTTGAAAGGTTATTCTGCCACCTTCTGAAATAGTTTCACAACATTATGATGTTCTTAAAATAGCTGGAAATCACAGACAGCTGTCCTGTCTCAGGTCTAATCCCAGAGAGACAGCAAATGAAAATTTTATATGTTGTGGATTTTTTTTGACAGGAATAATTTATTTACAGGAAAGAACGAACTAGATAGAATTTTCAGCTCAGATGTGTCTGTTGAATAACTTATATGATCCTGGGAGTCTCTATTTATACTTTAGTATCTGGCAAGATGATTTTTTTGGTAGGCTAATAATTTACGTAAGGCACAATAAAATACTATTTGAACAAGTGCTAAGTGTTAAGCTAAAAACTACAAGGAACTATAATCAAACAAAATGCAGCTTATTAAATAGAGGACATAATATGATGCTTAATCTTTGTACTGATTCTAATTGCTGATAATTTCTGTATAAGATTTAAGGAGGGTAACTATTTTAAACATGCTCAGTAAGGAAAAATAGTAGCTTCAAGAAGGCAAATGGAATTAAATATCTAAGCAAACAATTAGTTGATTGCCTATTAACTCATTTCTGGTATAATCAAAAATGACACTTGGTATTGTCTGCCAATTTTATTAGTTGTGAAATCTTAATGTCTCAGAACACCCTCCAAACCCAGCATCGTGGCCCTAAAATTCTATTGCTCCTGGGACTCTGGAAAGGCACTAGAGGTTCACAGAGATCTTGCTACATCAGCTTCACAGAATCTTCAAACCAAATCAACCAAACAAAAAAACCCCAAAACCCAAACCACATCCACCTATCATGAATATACAAACATGCGATAAACAATTACCATAAAGATTTTTTTTCCTGTCATACCTTTCAAATTTTTACTTCTTTCCCCAACTGAAACTATAACTTTTGAGGCTGCAACTCCTTGTAAGCTTGTTTTCACTCCACTTACGTGCATTGCTGCAGTCCTCTGAGGTATATTGATCAATACCTGAAAGAAGGATGAAGTACACTGTTACCAAAACCTGTTTAAACAAATAAAAACTAAGGCATAACAAGACTGAATTGATTGTGAAATGTCCACATCCTTGTATCTATGACAGAGGAGAATACTCCAGGAGGTCATGTTTCTCTTTATAAGAAATCGTACATTTCTCTAATTTTGGAAACTGCCTTACAAGGCAATTTAAGCTAGTAAAAACCTTTTTTCTTTCTACCCAACCCCCATAAGTTAATAGGCATAAAGCTGTCAAAACTTAATTTAAAAAGAAAGTCTAGTGCTTATGTTAGCTGATACAGTGAATTGTGTCAACAGTACGATTGCACTGTAGATAAACAAAATAATTTAATTGAGTAGTTCTTGTCAGTTGCAAAGTAATATGGTGAAACACTTTAGAAGGTTCTTGTTGGCATCTCATCCTGCAGTGACACTTCCTTCATAAAAGCAGCCATACTCAAAAATTGCTTAGCATCTGGAAATAACTCAGCCAAGCAAAGATATAAAATATAAACTATCACACTAAATTTTCTTCTTTAACATAGATGATTAAAACCAACCATGATGTGTTTGGACACATACCAAATCCATCCCAACCATTTGCATTTCTAATACTTACCTTTAAAAAGAACGTTTCTAAATATTTATAACAAAAATAAAAATCCTAGAATAGTTTTTGGTGAGGGTCCACCTGAAGCAACCCAACTTCAGCAGTTCTAGTAGGATTTAACAGTGCCTCACCTCTCTGTACGTTTTAAGTAATCCAGGAATCTCATAAAAGACAGTGACAACACCAGAATCCCTTGCCACTGCTACGCCAGTCTTGGAGTCGACTTGAAGAACATTGCTTAATGAGGAGCTCCATATGCCCGGCAGGCCTGAGAAGACACCATTTGGATACTCTTCAACAAATCTACACTAACTAAAGCATTTCATTATCACATTGGTGTCTGTATGTGTGTACCTACACATTTCCCAATTACCAGAAGCTAGACTCTCGGGCCTCATGTAGTGGGAGGCTTGCAGCCCAACACCCAACAGTTACTCTGACAAAAGTCCATTAATACTAAGAATCAAATACAGTGAGTGAAGTTAGACCTGACTCTGCATGATTCCCATAAAAACCAAGTCTTCCAAGCTAACGGAATGGAAATGCCTGAAGTCTGATACTCATGAATTCAATACAGTGACATATTGAATGGTACAATTAAAATTAGAAGAGTTGATCAAACCTATTTTTATCATTAACAAGAAGAGTGACATTTGATTCTGAACAAACATCATTAATTATGCATTTAGTTTTCCTGAGAATGAGAAAGAGTCACACTGATATCAGATTACATAGCTACAAAAGCACAGACACTGAAGTGCCGCTTACCTTCCTGGTTTCTCAGTGAAGTACTCAAACAGAGGACATCACCTACCACCACATCTGTGAGCTCAGGAAAAATGGCATGCTGCACGTGAAGCGGGACGTAGTCTGCAATTCCACTGTGTTCTGCATCCCAGACTTTGAGCAAGGTCAAACCTACGTTTACAGTCCGGATTACAAGTGTGTTGTTTGTGGCTCCTTTCCCAATCTGTACAAAGTCATCTCTACAGATAAAAAGAAATGCTTTTATATTAAGGCAAGTTTGCTAATGTCATTATCTCTACAATAAATAGTAGGTATTTTAGATGGGTCACACTTGTTTTCAGCAATAGTTATCTTCTAATGAAGTCTGACAAAATAGGGAAAATATAAACAATTCTTAGGTGCTACTGAGGCAAATTTGAGTTCTTGCATCATTATGCTGAGAAAATACTGAAGTCATAATTATGTATGAGAACTACTTCCTAATTTTAAGATTTGCAGGACTTTAGAATGAGGTAATCTGTCTCTTTTCCCTTTTCTCAGGGAGTTATAAGAAGCAAAGAAATTTTAACCCCAATATGCAGCTTTCCAGCTGCAACCTTACCGAGCTAAATCACATTTGACTGTGAGTTCCGATATTTTACCAAAATTTAGCATTCCAAAATGCACTGACACAGGATCACGTGTAAGCGTACACAGCAGAGAGTCTGCTACCCTGGCAGCACCACGCAGATAGCGAAGGTCTTGACAGCAGCAGAGCTGGGTCACCACAGTGCTGCACCCAAGGTTAATAAGCAGTGCTTCTCTCTCTAGGGCTAAGAATTAGCCCTATGCTGAAGCAGCTCTGTCAAGTCTATTTTGGAAGCTAGGGCACTGTTATCTCAGGGACCTCTGTACGCTACAGAATTTTCTGCAGATCATATAGGTAGGAGAACGAGAAAATCTTGCATTCAAACCCTTCCCCCTCCCCATTTTAATCACTGTGTTGTAACTGCAAAGTGCTCTGCAGAAAACAAGCTATGTTATCATGATGGAATCAGTGAACGTTTACTAATGATGAAAGAAGGCTGTTTTAGAATATTTCTTATTCTTTGAGGCAGAGACCAAAAGGCTTTTTGAGGCTTGGCTCTGCCGTGCACAGGCTGTACAAGCGTATCTGAAGAGACAGCCTCTGATCCAGAATGTTCCCCGTCTTATATAAGACTTAAGTGAGTCAGTGTAACAAAGCACTAGGAGAAAAGAGGCAAGATGAGGCAAATGCTAATAAGATCAATTGTTTCTATAGGCCACTGATGTATGCAATGTGATGATTCAGAGTCACTTAAAGCAGAAATGTACCCCAGCACTCTCCACTGGGGATCATGCTTATCCGGGCAACTTTCCACTTGCTAGAGAATATCGATTGCTAACTGGAACTCTTCTTTCTGCTACGGTGCCTCTGAAGGCTGCAGAGATGAAATCCTTGCTTTGCTAATCCCAGTCCAAGCTATACCTTCACTTGATATTTTTGGAACAATCTTCATTCCTTTCAGTGGCTGGGCTTTTGGCCTTTTTTGTTCTCTATAATTAACCCTCTTATATAGACACTTACCTGTTTGTTGCAAAGTTGAGCACAGAATTATGTGAATGAAAAGTATCTCCAGAGCTATCGTGAAAATGGACTGTAAATGTCAGTGTCACGCCCAGGGGGAGAGCCAGTAACGCCTCTTTGTTTTGTGTGTGCAGAATGGGACTCATGGAGATTCTCAGGTATGAGATGGGGTAGACCTGTAAAAACACCAGCAGTGAAAAGCAAAATTAAATTGCTTTTTTGGATGCAGCTATAAAAATAAAGTCATCTAAAAAGTGTTCTTAAAAGTGTTCTTCAAATATACAAATCTTCCTTTATGAACCATTAGCTACACGTTTAGCCACATGACAGTACTGAGGCATGGAGCTTTTATCATCAGGACATATACTTCACAGAAACACAGAATAGCTGAAGTTGAAAGGGGCCTCTGGAGACTGTCTTGCCCAGCCCCTCTGCCCAAGCTGGGTTACCTAGAGCCAGTTGCCCATGTGCAGGCAGGTCTCAAGCATCAGCTTGGATGGAGACCCCACAATCTCCCTGGGCAATCTGCGTCAGTGTTCAACAGCCACCACAGTAAATAAAAAATGCTGTCCTATGTTCAGACAGAATTTCCTATTTCAGTTTTTGTGTGCTCCCTCTTGCCCTGTCATTGAGCACTGCTGAGCAAAATCTGCCTCTGTCTTCTTTACATTTTCCCATCAGATATTTCTTAGCATTTTTCTCTAATAGCACTGGGAATTCAAACAAGCAATAGTGATGTACAAACACATTGCAGCCTTCGGAGACTATGTTATTATCCTATAAATTAAAACTGTTAAGACTCCCTAGATATGCAAGAGAACAAGTTGCCCCTAGACTTCTCTGCCAGTAATTCTTGAAATAAAAAGTGTAATTCATTCCCCAGTTACTACAACAGGCGTAACTTGCAATGTATGTGAGAGTAAGGGGAAGAAATGGTCACTGTTTGCCCAGTTCCCCTGCACCAGGTGAGGACGCCAAGATGACACACACAGTTTCTAACTTCAGCCTTGGCTCTGTCCGAGCGAAGGTTTGCCCAGTCAAGCAAACACAAGCAATAGCTGCAAAGCTGTTCCCTACTGATCCTTGTCAACCAACATCAGAGACACTGCAAGCTGCTGGCCCTCACACTGGCCCACGTCGGTCTGACCACAGGGCTCCTCGAGGCGGGGAGGAACACCACCCATGACCTCCTCTAGAGCTGTGAGCTGGGGTGGGGTTCCCGACCCATCGCCTTGGTAGTGCTGGCTGAACGACGACGGCACAGGCAGGCCTCCCTCCCAGGCACGGCTGACCAAAGTGAAGTACAACAGACAGCAGAGTGAGAACTGGCGTCTGACAAACCCAGACTGGTCAGCAGGCTGCATGTGGCTACCCCAGTGCCTCTCCTCAGCCAAGACACAAGTTAGGAACTGCTCCAAATTCTTGAGAAAAGTCTGCTAGATTATCCATGTGTGCACACCCCCACACTTTTGCAGTAACACTCCACTGACGTTTGTTTGTCTAAAGACTTCTCAACCATTTTCTGGTGTTGGTTTGTTTGTTGTTCTGTTTGTTTTTCAAGTAACATATTCTCGATTAACTTATATAGGTTAACTAGCAAAATTACCCAACAAAAGCAATTATATCTGCTTTTTCTGTTACAGCTGTTGGGAAACAAATAATGGAAGGACAGAGAAAGCAAAAACCCTCAAATATATATAAAAAAACCTATTTTAAAAAAAGGCCTCAGGCTTATCTTGTAGGAAAATCCCTTTTTTGACCAAAGAGGCTCAGCTAAAATGTAGAACAATCTGAAAATGTACATGTCAAAACTTAAAAAGGAAAAGGACAAATTTGGCCTCAAGGAAATAGCATCTTTGGTGAATCTGGGAAAAAAAAAGTGGCTAGAAAAATCAGTATATGCAACTGTCTACAGGCTGATATAATGAGTTAAAGTATCAGTGCATATACTCATCTGCCCAACTGGCTGAGGTTACAAGCTAACAAAACCACCATTTCCCTGGCAGATTTTCAAGCTCACTTTACTCTAGAAATCTCAGAAACTGTCCCACAAGGGACAACTGCTAAATGTAATATTGATGAAAACAGCTATTTACTGTTAAAGCACCTCAGTTTTTAAAGTATTTTTTATTTTAAAAAAAAGCTGAATTGAGTACAGCTGGTACGGGCGAGTGCTCAGCTTGCTTCCATGCTAAGCACACTGTGACTCCTTACTTCCTTAGCTTATGTAAGACAGTCCTCTTTTGAGCAAAGTTGAAGGTCTAAGTGTCAAGTGATGCTGCTGCAGCAGTTTGGTTCTTAATTGTGTACAGTTGTAAATAGGCAAAACAAGAACTTATGAAAGGAAGGACGGCGTGAAGGAGAGCACTCTGCCTCAGAATGACACAACAGATTCAAGCTCATCTCCTCCTCTGTCACAAGTTTTTCTACGTGACCTTCAGCAAAACCTCTCAGACTCTCTCTGTTTTTCATCCATAAAATGAAGGCAGCAGCACTGTATTACCGCACGAGGTTAAAAATATTATTTCCATAAGAGTGGTATCGTCCTAATAAGTACAGGAAAACAAATCAGTTGTACAAGATGCTGAAGTGAGATGGTTCCTACTACAAAGAGCTCACAAGCTTAATATCACAGTGCACTGACTGCACAGTTCTGCGATATCCAAACTGCATGCGGGAAGAAGGCACAAAGGGGGAATCTAACTTCAGTACCATTATATGCTGACTAAATGTCATTTGAGCCAACCCCAAACTCATTAGATGTCTTTCACTTGCCGGATCCAGCAGTGAAGGGAAGAAACAAGGTCATCTATAACAGAGCTGTCGAAATTCACTGTCACCACCTAGCAGCAGGAGTGGCACTAGCGAAACCAAGCACCATTTCTGTTCTCATTCTCCACCCAGGAAGACAGACCCATATGCTGTCCTACAGACAAAGCTGAACATTATGGTAAAAAACAAAATTCAGATAAGAAACCATAAAGTCACTTCACAGTGACTGTAATAATTAAACTTACAAATAATTTAAAGTCGGCACTCGATTATGTGTCGTTGTCCTTTAGCTGGGACATAAGAAAAATGCTGACAGAGTAAAAAGGGATAAGAGGAAATGGAGCAGTGGGTGTCTCAAGGCTCATGTTGCCAGATGTAGAATGTTCTTGGCCAAGGACTTTTGATCAGAAATGAAGGACATATGTTCCTTTAGTCTCCTCAGTGCCTAACCAGTGAGATACATTAGACTTCATATAACGGCATTCAATCAATAGATGAAGTTTTGAGAAAAAGTGTTTCTTTTAGCCTGGAAACAAACTGCTGAGTTTTCTACAGATTTGTCCTTCGCTGAAGCATCCACATTTTGGTGCAGTTTAGGCACATAGGGCAGCCTTGGACACGCTCTTCGCCAGCTCACCAAATACAGGCAACAGCAGCTAAATTATTGCATCTGGTAAGATAGGTTCTCTCATGCAGAAATTCTCATTAAATGTAAAAGCTGAACTGCTGGGAAACAGCAGAGAAAATGAAACTTTTGGGCACCGTACAGTTACATCTCTAATATGTTGAAAATCTAGGCGTCACATAGGTAACTCCCAACAGATGCTGCATTTACATTCATTACTCCAGATTATGTTTACCTTTTTCACACACTGTAAATGCATGTTTATGACATTAAGATCCCTTTTTATTTGAATTTCTGTAATTATCAGCCTTCTAAGAGATTCTTAAGACAAGCCTCTTTGTTTGTTTGTTTTTAGGCATATACACACAAAGGCCTTTCTGTAAATGTTGAAAATCTAGGCGTCACATAGGTAACTCCCAACAGATGCTGCATTTACATTCATTACTCCAGATTATGTTTACCTTTTTCATACACTGTAAATGCATGTTTATGACATTAAGATCCCTTTTTATTTGAATTTCTGTAATTATCAGCCTTCTAAGAGATTTTTAAGACAAGCCTTGTTGTTTGTTTGTTTTTGAGGCATATGCACACAAAGGTTCTGTAAAACAAACCAAAGTTAAGAATTTGGTGGAATTTAATGTTTACCCATCTAGTTTAAAAATACGAAAACTTTCTTTCAAGGCTTAGAGCTGAGTAGTAATTCCTATACTTCATATTTTTTGGAAATGAAGTTCAAAACGTGCAGTTAACCATCTGTACTACAGTAGTAAAGATACACTTCTAACAGAAAGCTGCAAAGAGACACGATACTACCTTAACAGCAGCTACAATGGTCTGGTTGATCCCAAATGATTCTTGTGAAATCACTTCAATTGTTGATGATCCTATCAAAGACCCAGAGTTAAGGAAACCTCTCTCATCGATTTTCACAACAGGAACTTTGTCTGGTCCATCCAGGACACGGTAACTCAGTGAAGCCACTCGGTCCCTTAAGAAAACAAACAAACAAAACAGAAAACCAAAAAGCCAGAAGACTCCCTTAAATGAGTAAAACCATATATACACCAATGTATTATGCAAATGTAAAAATTTGCCATTTGGTATCTTTCTTCCACACATCTGCAACAAAAGATGAAAAGCCTGTGTACTAGTTTAAGAAATGTTTAAGTTCTGATTCAAGCTCACTTGGCAAAAGTCTATCTGGGTTTAGGCATGCATTGAAATCTGGTTCCCATCCACTGCCCTGCAGTGTCATCATCCACTGATGTAACTTGATTCCAAATAATAATGGCTAAGGCTACAACATGCAGCTTCTGCTGTCATTTTCAGTAAACAACATTTAGAGGGAGATTAGTTTGCCAGGGCCAATGCTGGTATTGGAGATAAAGTGAGGGACATGATTAAGTGGATCTCATCACTTTCCTGGAAATGGTTTTGTGGACAAGGTTAATTTTTGAAGTAACTCTCACCATGGTATTTGCATATTAATAAAGTGAGCAAATGCATAAACTGTAATTAGTGGGCATTATGAGACATTAGCTGCTTTTAAGTATCACTAATCACATCTTCTAAAAGATCTGTAAATTTTTTTTTCCTCTCAAGCTCATCCATAGAGATAGAAATACTCTATTCTAAGAAAGAAAGCATGAAAGCTGGATTTTAGTTGCCCTTTTCTTGGCTATAGTGCAATTGGGTTTGGTGGTAGAGTTCCAACACGGGCTCCAACATTGGACAGTGAAGATAAAGGGACAAAGAAACCCACAAACTGATGTCTAGCAACTTAACGACTAATCAGGAAAACTGCTCAGAAAAGACTGCAAAACATTAGTAACTACAAGTGACAGGGCTCCTACGCAATCGTTTCAAAAGCAGATGCTGAATAACCATGGTCACTGGAGCTCCTGTGACACCAATGGTTCCCCCTCCTTAAAAAGTAAATGCATCTGAAGCCTTGCCCTCAGCACATGTCCTGTAGTCTGTATCTATACACTCTTAGCTAGGAAAACCAAATTTCAAGCCTGAAATGAGTCCTAAACGTCAGTCTTTGAAAGTATATTATGTAAAAAGTACTTCTCATTAGGAAAGGACATTTTGATCTCAAAATCTATTCGTAGTCTCCATGTAAGAAATACAGAGAAGTACATTCCGTAAAGCCTTGACTGCCCGCAAAAACTCTAATGGAAGCAGGCTACTGCTTTAACTGGCTCAGAAGCTTTTAAAATAAGGATCTAAAAGTTCCAAATATTGAATGAATTTTCTGGCTACAATCTAACGAAAACGAGATTTGACAGAGCCCAAGAGTACAGATAAGATACTATTAATCACCAGAGAAGTTGTGTATTATATGGATGTACCATGATATTCTTTTTAACAGATTGAAACAGCTTACTCCAAACAGAATTGCTTTGCTGATTTGATAAACTGCTGACACAATCACAGTGATCACTAACCTGTTTGTCTGGAGTTTAATAAAGGAATTTGGTGACATTAATATCTGCTCTGTTTCTACTTTTGGAGTGACTAGATGAAGTTTTTCAAACACCTGGAAAATAAAAGGGCATTTTAGCTTACTGCTATAGCAAGTAATTTATTTCCAGTTATTTCATCAAACAAAACTATAACACCCCCTTTTTTTAAGCCCTGTGTAATATATATGGTAAAACAAGAAAATTAAATATTACTATTTGAGAATGGCAATATCTTCTTCATATTATTTTGAAAAGCCTTAATTTCTTTGGCTATAGCAATGCTATGAAGCAGTATGAAAAAACAAGCAGAATTGTCAAGCGAGTGTTGGAGCTCCAACATTGACCCAAATGACTTTAGACTGCGCCAGGCCTGAGCCCATGAACTGAATGCCCACAGAACATACACTCCTCAAGCACATTTTTCAGCTTTGTTCCATGTAAAAGAGTCCAGTTCGCATACTTGAAAATGCTCTCCAAAGCATGGTAAGTGAGAACAACCAGGAGATTAATTTCAGAAGCTAATTCCTGAATTAACATGGTTGCATAGACATGTATGATAAGTACTAAAACTAAGAAGCATTATTGTGCAGAGGGGAACTACAGCAGCAAAGTTCTTTTACAGCTCTAATACTGCTTATCCACATGACACAAGTCAGGTGGCCTACAACAAAAACTAACTCCTGAATTTCATTCTGGCATCACACCAGTGTGTGACTGTTCAGTGTAAATCTTACCAACACTTGAGGAACATGGAAGCTTCCAAACAGCGGAACATTATACAAACAAGAGAAAGATAAACCCAAGCTGGAACCAGTCCTCTCTATGTCAAATTCCTGACTTTAAATACAGACTTTAATTCAGCTCTGAAATAGGTATGAAAACATTAACTGTCAGGACCATCATCATACCTGAATCTGGATTTCATCGGACAGTTCTCTTGCCATGTTGTAAAACTGGTTGGCTGCAGGATCAAGGACCTTCACGACAACTTTCAGGCCTGTTCTTCCTTTTACTCTGCCATAAACATCCATTGCAAAGTTATATTTTGCAGGAAGCTGAAAAGAAGCCTTGGACAGGAGAAAGTGATTAAAGTTTTACTCATGGAAAGAGTTGACATTGATACAGAGGAAAGACAACACCCAACACTGATAATGGCTCTTTAAGTGGAAGGAAAAATATTTTATCAATTCCCATATTATGTGGCAGTTTCCTTTTCCCAAGATACTCATACGTGCAAGTACACACACACACACACACAATTTACCTCACTGTGTCTTGTCTTGATATCCAGAACATCCCTCTTTGTGACAGACCAGTGGAACGTTAACTCTGGTACTGCATTGCCAAATGAAAAAGGAGTCTCACTGCTGGTGATGCCCATTACATAAACTGGCATCTAGAAACAGAGAAACCAATTTTCTCAGGTAATTCTAGGATGCTAACCAAGCATGCACAGAGCAAACATAATTAAACTTAAAATTAATTGATCAAGAGATAGTATTTCTTATGAAGAGTATGGTTTGCCTGCTGCCTATGTTACAAGCATGTATCACATTGAAGACTCAAATAACCACCAAATTGTAAAAATCTCCAAATTAAGACAACATAAATTATAAACACAAACCAGGGATTTTCAACTTTTTAATTTTAATCTTCAAAGCAATTCATTCACCCAGGACCAAAAAGCAATAATCAGTAGTCATTTTGTGATGAGTAACTAAGAGGGAAAATATAGACTCTTAAAAACTAGACTTACCACAAGATATTTGAACAATGTGTTGTTCTGGATATAGCAGACATACTGTAGACTTTGAACATACAAAGGAAGAAAGTCTCTACTGCAGATAGAATGAAGATGAGAGAACCCTTCTCCATCTTAAATGCCACTGTTTCAGCAGGGCCTGAATTTCTGAAAAATCATCCTGGTGGACAAGGTAAGCTTGTCCTGATTTCTCTTTTAATATGTTCAGCTCTGGAGCTTCTCCACTGACAGCACATCCATTCCTGCAGCAGCAGTGGTGCCCCTCAGAGCAGGCAACCGCTCCGAGAGCTGGAGTGGTATTGTCAGACGTCCTAATCACAACCATCACAGCTCAGGTCAAAATCTTACGGCAATGAAAGGTAACGGCGAATCAACTAACCTGTGTACCAGTTTTCATTCGTGTAATTGGTGCACGAATTCTAACAGCTGTCAGTTGTACTACTTCAACTTCTACTTTGTCCTAAAAAGGAGGAAGGGAAGACATTGTAAACACTTATCAAATGTGAACTAGATTTCACTTTCAGAATCTATGCACTGTTCTTCTATTATTTAATCACTATTGCCATGTGATTTGCACACAACTTATCACAGAGAATATAGAT
>NW_010205247.1:14555-22499 GCF_000695765.1 Mesitornis unicolor | reverse complement strand
AGCAGGACTGTAAAAAAATACAAAAGCATTAACTTCATAAATTGATAGGCATTTCAAAATGCCACCTAAATTAAGAGGAAAGAAGAGAAAAAGCTCTGCTCAAAACCACTGATGACACGAATGATGCAGCAAGAGAGGTGACAGACTGCAAGGGACTAGATCACAGGGGTCCCTAGGAGAGGGATAAATAATCCCAGAAGGTAAAGGAAGACACAGAGAACTGGAAGGAAATGAGAATAGTAAGCAGCAAATGGGGCAATCAAGAATAAAAGGATGATGTATGTGATACTCTGATGTCTCCTCTTCACATATCCTGACATTCCTGTTAGATTTTATTCCTCTTGTACACTGGGGAAGAAAGGTCAGACCTGGACCTCACTGGGCAGTAGATTTAGCTTTCAAGTTCATTCTGTTTCCTGCCACAGCATCAGGACAGACTGCTGCTCCTGCATTACAAAGCACAGATATATATATATATATTATTACTTTTTAAAAATTACTTTGTCTCCTTTTGGCCTGTGGTGACATCTTTCAAGCAGCAGAGCTTTGTGGTGTGCAGCAGCTGTCCTGCCTGAACCTCAAATGAAAAGCCCTAAGATTTGCCTCAAGTTCTATCATTCTCAGTCTCATGCAAGACCCAGGAACTTGTGTTCCCTCATTGGCCTAGCTCCTTTACTCTCTGCTAGCAGGAAACTGCACAGACAGATATTCTGATGGAATATCAGGATTTCACTGCTTGAACTCCATAGATGGATTCAGACCACAGCACAGAATGATAGCTTTCTATACAGCCTGCCTATAGCTTAAGAGACAATGCATTTCTAATGCAACAGTTACACCTTCTGAATTCTACTGACATCAGATGTTGCTAAACTGTAAAGTGATGCAGGCAAGGAGAACCTTTTGGCACTTTTGAAAGGCTTCTTTAGATAGGCTTTTCTAGATTTACTCATCAGTTCTAAAGATATCAGACCATTCATAAAGTCAGATTTTTCATCTCCTTAAGGCAACGAGGAATCAAGCGCACAAGATACCATTACTAATGCAAAAAGACTATTCATTCCTTTTGAACCAAACCCCTAAGTTAAAGAGAGTGTCTTTCAGTCCCAAACAATATCATAAAACATTACCTGAGACACCACGACAAGCTTCCCTGTCTCTGCATCAACAGCTTGCACCACTCCTGTTACCGTTCCATTCCCAACTGCCACTCCTCTGACAAGTCCGGTGCTGTTCACTGATGCAATCTTCTCATCGCTGATGGAGAAAATGATGTTGGATTGAGGTTGAGGGCCTCCTTCTGAAGTGATCTGTAATTAATAGCACACAGAACATCTAAAATCAACCCATCGCATATTTGTTTTAGTTCATGGTACAGGGTACATCTCCTCTGTGCTCAGCATCACCAGTAAGAAAAGGCTGTCTGAACCGCCCCAGCGCACCTCAGGGTTTATTTGTCCTGGCCACTGGTCCTTGCATGATGTCAGACTGGGAAATACACGAACTAAGTACAAAAGTGGACTGTGTGTGTCACAGAATGTGATAGGCCGATGCTACATCCAGTCCAGAAAGCATCAGAAAAATTTACCTCACTTTCTCTTAACTCTACATGTGCTCTGTGCTTCAGTTTGTAGAACCAGCCACTATGCTTAACTTCACAGAGGTGACAGATTATTAATGCTGTGCTGGTATTTAACATGGGAAAAGTTGGCACTCCCTTGACACAAATAAATACAAAAACTTTGATCTGGCACTACAGTAAAATGGAAAGCGGCTCAAGAATTAAACTATTTTTGTTAGGAGTATTCAGTGTGAATGTAGCTAAACCGCCAAGTTGAGTACCTACTCCAGAAAAATTAAGTTCTAAACATTTATTCTAAAATAGAAATTACAAAAGAAAGAAAGAATCTAAGGAGATGCCTTACCTGAATCGTGGCCCCAATAATTAGGGTCACTTGCCTTGGCAGTAGTCTAAATGGGGGAAAGACCTAAAAATAGAAATAGGAATACTTGCATTCACGCTATTTCCATCAGATAAATTACGTCACAAAACAGTACACACAAGTGTAAAACTGAGTCTTCACTTGCTTAATTACAGTAAATTGAGCATGCAGAAACCTAACTAATCACTTGCAATTAAAACACACTATGAAATCTGAAACAGGCTAGCATTTGGAGAACTTCTGGGCAGAATGAGCTGTTCACTTTTTCTAGCAAATTAATTACTATACTATGAATTAACTATCATACACTGTTCCCATTCTGTCATAACATAGATTTTGTTTATGCATCGATTTTATCTGAAATTATGTACTTCAATCTGTTGCGGAGCAGAGTTGATTCTTTGTCCTCTTTTGTCAGCAACAGTTGCCATAAGAGTCGTCTGACCAATGGCCATCCCATGCACTAGAAAAGCAGCAGTATGATCATCAAGAGCTTCACTGAGTGGGCTGTAGCAAAGAAACATTAAAATAGAGAAGTTCAGTGAATAAATTACATTAATAACAAATGCAAAGGACTTATTTAGTGCATAGCTGTTTCATCATAAGGACAACTAAGTGATTATGTCTTAAGCAAAATTAAGGTAACCATCGCCTTCCTACACTTAACACCACGAAATGGCTCTTTGTAGTCTATGTTTTATCTTAAAATGAAATACCTGAAATGAAAATGAAACAAGAATGTCAGTTGTTAAAGATCAAAACTCTGCCAAGGAGCCCACTAACAATTTGAGCAGTATGGGCAATAGTGGCACAAGTCTTGACACTATTGAATGGAGTGGGATAGACACAGCCAAGCAGTACTGCATGGTGTACAAAAACATACACATGGACTTCCCTGTACAAAGCAGAATGATTTTCACTGATCATTTCTAAATTAAGAGTCAAGAGTCCAAAAACCTTTTTTTTCTGTGATTTTAATCATTGTGTTTAAAGCTTGGAAAATCAGGAGCTTCAAGGCAATGGGATGATTTAGCCTACCTGTTTCTAAAAGGCTAAGTAACAGACAGAAGGAGTTTGGTAACATCAGACATGTCTTCAGAGTTCTCCACCTGACACTAT
The DNA here is from genome assembly GCF_000695765.1 of Mesitornis unicolor. Classification (NCBI taxonomy): domain Eukaryota; kingdom Metazoa; phylum Chordata; class Aves; order Mesitornithiformes; family Mesitornithidae; genus Mesitornis; species Mesitornis unicolor. The sequence continues at coordinate 19,437 of NW_010205247.1, read as the reverse complement.
TCACCAAGTCATTGCTCCCAAGATGCATAAGGCTCCATGAAATATTATAGCATACGCATACAGTCTCATTCATCAGCCAAGAAGATTCAGACTGTTAGTTTAGGCAATTTTCCTGGCAAATAACCATTTTTCACTAATGAACAGGTAATTAAAACTTTACAAATACAAAATAAATAAAATTTCAGTCATTGAGTATTACCATGCCTCCAAGCCAATACCTATACTCATTTTTACTCATATTTGCAGATTAATAAAAAAAAAAATCCATTAACTTACACAAGTGAAACAATCTGAGATGCTGCCCTTAGTTTTAGATCCATGACAGCAAAGTATTTCGCCAGAAAAGGTTTCTTAGTGTCATCCAGAACTCTGACATAAGCTTTAACTGTTTTACCGATCTCCACCTGAAATACAGTCACATCCACTCATTTGTCATTTAAACTATTATTATTTACTAGCATAAAGGTTTTCATTTTATTTCGTATTACACTTTTACTGGAGTATTAGAGATAAAGCCCCAACATTAGATTAGCACTGATTTTTAATGAATAATCCCTGCCAGCTATAGTTAGCGTCAAATTAAATAAATGAATTCAGGTCTTTCAGCTGGCAAGAGCATAATTAAAACATCCAGAAATATCAACACTTATTTTGGATAAGGCGTACCCAAGCTGGCAAGTAAAATGAGTTGGGCGTTTTGTTGTTCATTTTTAAACCATGACATATGAAAAATGACCTTGGGGCAAAAGCTACTCCTGAAAGAATTGCTCTCATGCACTTTAAACAACAGGAAATGTAAATTAGTGTGTTCATATAAATGATGAATTAATATTGCTGTGTAAATGCAAAAGTTGAGATTGCTGCTACACAGAACATGAAGTAAGAGACACCTGATACTCTGAAAGACTTAGAACCCAAAAGGATAAATTTGGGAGGGAGAAACAGAAACACAGGGAGATCAAATTGGTTCTCTTAGGTCATACAGCCACAGCAGAGGGCCCTAACCACTACACCCTGTCATCCTATACATGTCTCATCTCTGTGTCTACGACCAGCAGGAGGAATCAGGGCAATTGGGATCAGCTAATAATGCTGGTTTCAAAGCCACCAACCTTGTCAACAACTCGGACATACAGTTCCTGTATATCAGATACATAAATTTCAGCTTTAGCTGGTGCAGGGAAAGCCAAACACAAGTCATGAATCATTACAGTCACTGATCCTGGAAGCAGAGGATGCACCTGAAATGCCAGAAGAAAATTCTATTATAGCACTTCTTACTTTCATTTGCCTGTCATTCATAGGGTAAAATTTGTATAGCTTTCAGGACACATGCAGTTGGATGCAGAAGTCTCCAAGCCTTAGACACAGATAATTCTTTCACCAAAGTGAAAGTAAAGCTGTAAAATATATGTAAAAAGTAACATACTTCTGGGCAACAACTGAATTAACACATCTTGATCTTGAAGCACTTTGACATCCTGTTATTCTCCTTCTGCCATCAGAAGGACAAAAAACCCACAACAAATCATTCAGAGCAATGAAACTTTTTTTTAGTGGAATGAGAAGCAAAGTGATAAGAGAAAAAAAAAAATATCAAGGACAGAGACTTTGTTTACGAAGTATTGGTACTGCTTCCTACATGATTCATAGTTTATCGATATTGCTTTTAATCTGAATAAGTAGCTAAAAATCTGGTGGTAGATCTTCTCAAGTAAGAGGATGAGTGACAAATCAGGTATTTCTTTGCTAGAACTATTATTATTATTATTATTCTATTATTTTTTAATACAAAAAATGTACACCTTACACTTCTCAGAATACAGCGAGATTCAGACAATGAAGAAAGAGACCTCTGCTCACAAACACAAGCCCTCACAACCAGGCACCAATCCCAAAGTCGACTCCACACTTTCTCAAGGCCATGCATCCACACCTTGCTCACATCATCTTTGCAGCTCTCTTGCAATTTGCCTGACCTTGCCTTGCACCTCAGAGACGATCCCCACTGTTCGTTCCACCTTCACAGGTACCTTTGCTTTGGCCAGAGACATTGCAGACATTTGGTGTCCTATTCTATGCACTCATCTGGCTTATAAAGATGAATTCTGAAACATGGGGTGATGGCCAGCCCCCCAGTTCAAAAGGAATTTAATACAATTCACAGCATTACTTGGCAGCACTTCAGGAGTTAGCACTAAGAGCAGGGGGAAGAGCTGACATTTTGTTCTTTGAGGGCACCACTCTTACTTTTGCCTCAAAATAGAAAAGAATATAGAGTTTTACTGTCAGCTTTCAGAACAGCAGCAGTTCCCTAAGTGGGTGGCTAATACAGGTGCTGGGAGCATATATTCACGCATAGCCATGGAAAGTAGAGACGGGGATGTGGCCAGGAGGAGGCACCCAGCACGACTGTGGGGAGGAAGATGTAATGGGACACCAGAGAAAAGAAGCCACCGGAGCAGAGGGCCAAAAGGGAACACTTACAGAAACTGTTCCTGTCCCCACCACCTCTTCTGTTCTCATCTCCCATCAGGTGTCCAGTGCCTCCCTAGCACACAGTGTATTTCACCGTGTACCACTATTCATTCTCCCTCCATGCTACCACCCACATCCAGACAAGCTGCTGTGTCAGAAGTAGGGTAAGAAGTATAGAATTTATCCTTGGTAGTCCCAGTAAAGTCTGAGAGTCACTGCTCTAGATAACTTGAATTTAGTTTCTCAGAATAGTTTACTATCAAGCCATCCTGCATCAACTTGGCTCCTCTGTAAGCTGCTATCGCATCACTCTGGTACATCAGCCTGGAACTTGCTGATTTTCTAAACAGACCATTCTGCTGGCTTCCAAAGAAAGAAAAATCCATAGGCAATACTGGGATTTAACTCACACATAGCACGCAGGACTAACAAACTTTTAAAATATGGGGGGTTTGGTTTGGTTGTGGTTTTTTTGGTTTTGTTTTATTTTGGTTGGTTGTTTTTTTTTCAAGAAATGGTTTTTAAATGTGTTAAAAAGTGGAGTTTTCTCTCCTTTAGTCTGACAGATAGTTCAGATAAATCTCTGTATTTCACAAAGCCTATCTTGCTGGCACTGTTCCACTAAAGTTCACTGCTCGATTCCGAAATTATCTTGTGTACATCAGTTAAAGGACTGCTAAACCCATGAGGGAGATCTGAAAAACTTTCAGGAGTTGAAAAAGTGTACAATGTACAAAAATACGTTAATCTCTTATTTTCATCTCTGTGCCCAGCTGGCTTGGTTGGAAAAGTTTTCCCACTTTACACTTTCAACAGTTAGAGACAACTAAGATGTTTCACCAACACTTTCCATTTTCTCAACAACAAAAAAAAGTTCCACTTTTACCATCATTATTTCACAACTTCATAAACATTATTTATTACAAGATAAATCTGTAAATTATAAGTTTGTGAAGACTGCTCTTTAAAAAAATCTGTGTCACTTACAGTTCTTGTCTAATGAAAGCTACAATGCCAAAATACAATTTTATTTTTGTTCACTGTAGAATGCATCTCATATCCTGAGCCTGGATGAAGCCAGTGTGTTTATGAAATCAGGAACACTTTACTGCAATATTGTAATGGGCAAAGAACAGCTCGGTACTGGCTTTTATCTTGTACAGAGTATATGAATGCATCAGAAATGTAGTAAAACAAATTCCTATACCTGAAATTTTACCTGAAATTGCTAGTGCCAAGATCCCCTACCTGAAGCTTGACTGTAACAGGGCAAACATACACAGAACTCGGTTATTGCCTCTTTATCCACGTGTACTGGAAAACAACCAATAGCAATGAAACCGCAGAATGATATTTGAACTGCTAAAAAGACGTAAAATAAGAGAATACTTCACTCACCAAAGCAATACCTCGAGTTTCCTCATAAGCCACTCTTACAACATTTGCAACACTGGTATTAATGAAAAAATATCCAGAACCTTCTTTGATGAAAAGTTCTGCCTGCAAAACCAGAAAAACATCAAAAATTAGATTCTATCTTTCTAGTATGCTGCTAAAATTGCTAACCTTACACATACCATATATTTTTTATGTTTTCCTGCTTGCAGTTAGAAAGCAGCAGAGTAATTCCTTACCTGTACGTCAGGGTGATTATAAATGGAGATATGAGTAGGGTTCACTTTCACATCTTCCACTAGTATCAGTTCAACAGTGGCAGATACTGGTAGAAGGGGTTCATTCTGAAAGAAAGAATTATAGCTGTTAGAGGAAAAACTAAGAGTGAGAAAACAGTACCAGTCTCGTGTAAATGCAGGGAAGGATGCTTAAAGCAGATGAACAAAAAGTCAGAGCTGGAGAAGTTTAGGGTAATAGAATGTCCACAAGATCTTCACAGAATCGCAGAATGTCAGGAGTTGGAAGGGACCTGGAAAGCTCCCCCAGTGCAACCCCTGCCAGAGCAGGATCACCAGAGCAGTCACACAGGAACACGGCCAGGGCTTTGGGTGTCTCCAGACAAGGAGACTCCACAACCTCTCTGGGCAGCCTTGTAGGAGACTCAGGTGCTAGCTCTCTTCTACAGGCAAGGTCACTTACAGGACGTGCTGCTGTGTTCTGCAGCTCTGACTGAGACAAGGAACCAAGGCCTATGCATTAAAGACACAGCAGGATCAGTTAAAGACAGAATTCTTCTACTTTAAGCTCATCTTTTTAGGATTTTTCCTAGCAGACCAGCAAAAGAAATTCCTCCTTAGATGTAAGTACACAAACACTGAACCAGATGCAAGTTTAATCATTCACTAATCATAACATTAGCTTAGAAAGAGAAAATTCTTTTTAGAGGAAGTTAGTATTATGTACTCATTTCAGCTAATTAGTAGAATTATTTCCTTGATGTAGAAAGGAT
>NW_010205247.1:0-14524 GCF_000695765.1 Mesitornis unicolor | reverse complement strand
CTAATGACACAATAGGATGGTCCACTTAAACATGGAACAATGATCAAGAAATCTTAATATACCATCTAATAGATTTTTATTTGAGTTTTTGTCTGTAAGAAAGAACTGTAAGTACAGACAGGTTTGAAAGTAGAATACAGCAGTACATTACTAATGTATTTGAAAAAAGCAGACAAATTACCTAATTTACAGAAACAATACATGAGCCTGTGTAACTGCAGCAGAAGTGGTATCAACAACACCTCTTCCACTGTCAAAAATATTTCTCCCAAACTTAAATACAGAGACTAGAACTTAAGAGAACTTCAGTGTCATTTTACATTAAGGTATCCCATACTGAAATAGAATAAACTTCTCTGAACTCAAGAAAAGTGACTTCTTTAAACTCTGCCTTGTTATCTTTACATGTAAAAAAGAATATTGAATATTGGCTTAATAAAGCAGAGCACAATGAATTACAAAATGATTGGAGAACACCGAGTGTTCTTATTACAACTTATTTTTCTTAACAGAAAAAAAGAAAGACACAGAACCAAATATCTTAGGTGGCAAAGTAACTGTGACTCTAATCTAGTAATTTTGACTAAGTTACAGTCAAATTCTTTAGTGGAAATGCATCTATACCATGCTTCCCAACAGGAGCAGACTGGAAACCTCACTGAACAGACAAGAACCAACTGGCAATACAGGTCATCTTCCAACATTTACCGCCCAGATGCCAAACCTTGGGCATACTGACAGAAACCTGGGCCATGGGATATTTCACATTATTAGTGTCCCTCTCAACTCTGTTTTCATGGTACATGATTCAGAATTGCATACAGCCAAAACTCACTTAAATCTTGCTTAACAAAATGAAAGAATTTCAATTTAGCCAAGCAGGGTGTTTTAAGAGTTAGCTACTAGGCATGTCAGGTTGTTCCACAGGCTGAAACTTGCCTTTGTATTCAGTTGGAAACAAGTGACACAAACAGAAAATTGCCATCTGTTTACATCTGCCTTCTTTGTTCATCATCACTGCATTTTGCTGTTGCTGTTCCCTATGTGGAGTATCCACAGACTAAAGTATTTCAGGGAGTGGCTTGTAAAATTAGAGCCTAGGCTTATTGCTGGCACTGTACAAATCAGTAAGACCTTCTGTATGACCAATGTGAGATCAAAGAGAGAGGAGAAAATTTAAAAAGTACTAGCCAGAGCCCAGATTGTACATATGCTCTATATGAGGATATCAGCCAGCTTTTGCTTTGCTCATGCAGAACCTTTCTACCCAGTTCTGTGGTGAAAATAATACATTTGCTTTCCCAGTGACAGCTGTGCTAAGCACATGGTTGCGTTAGTGAAGGACAAGCAGCAGAGATTCACCAATTCATTAAAAAACCTAAATCTAAACAAACTCAACTGAAACAATTCTTTGTAATTCCCTTGCCCAGATGGTTTAGGGGAAAGGAAAGGAAGAGGGAAAAGAAGGAAAGGAAGAGGGAAAAGAAGGAAAGGAAGAGGGAAAAGAAGGAAAGGAAGAGGGAAAAGAAGGAAAGGAAGAGGGAAAAGAAGGAAAGGAAGAGGGAAAAGAAGGAAAGGAAGAGGGAAAAGAAGGAAATTGGGGGATTGGACTAGATGATCTTTTGAGGTCCCTTCCAATCCCTAACGTTCTGTTCTGTGTTCTGTTCTGTGAAAGGAATTGGATATATTTTATATAAATAGCAGGAAAAGCCATGAACATTATAAAAGCATTGAGGTATTAATCTGTCTTCAGAATCAGCCTTGGAACTGCCTTATATATACTTACATTACTATGCACCAAGGAAAAAAAATACATAGGAACCCTACATTAAGCATCATAGGAAAATGGCAACAAAAAACCAAGAGTTCTGAGTACCGGTATTTTTATTTTAGCTGCCTTGAGATGGGATTGCTGGTATCCTGTTGCAGTTGCAGAGATGGCAGTTGTTCCAGACTCATGATGAACTAGAACAGTTTGTAAGCCTAGAATCAAACAGAAAATCAAATAAATGTGATTATGAGGAAGAAAAGGATGAAATGTACACTGCTAATCTCTTCCTTTACCGTTCTAAACAGACAAGATTTTTCTCTCTCAAGACAGGTCCTAGGCATTGTGTTTGCTTGGTTTTTGGTGGTGTTTTTTTGCTTTGTTCTTAAATAGCGCGCACTTAAAATGCATGTTGAGAATAAGCTGAAATATGACTGCAGTTTACAGTAATTTCTTTAATCAAGCTCAGATATTACCAAATAGATTTAACCCTGACCTCCTCCAAATAATGAAATGCCTATTTAAAATACTTCGTACCGTGCATTTTCTTTTGACCGCTTGCATCTTCTTTCAAAGTCAACTCCATTGGCGTATTAGGCTCAATATTAGCTAAGGATATTTTTGTTGATTCCCAGATAACACTAAGAGAACTGAAGTTATCAAATTTACTGCCCTGTTGATCATATGCAGCCAAATCCAATACTGGATTGCGATAATTTGAAACAGGAACCTGAAAAAGAATGAACACCTTGAACTGAACAGACGCAAGATGATTTTTTAATCATTAAAAGAAAAAAATGTATGCTGAATTTAATGAGATTTATTATAACACTCATTACATGAGTAATGTTCATTAAAATGAGCTATCAATGCGATGTCATTAAGCTGTACTTCAACTGCAAGCGGTTTTTTGCGGCGGTGGGAGTTTAGCCAGTGAATTACCATAAAACAAAAACTGAACCACACAACTCAATTACATTGTCTTTGGAATTCAAACAAATAATGGAAGTTACTGCTATTTGTCAGAAGATACAGCTCAGAGTTCTAGTGTTCATCTTGTGAAATGCACCAGTGATAGCAGCGTACTGACGTCGTCTGACTGACAGATAATGGAGCCAGAAAAACAGGTGAACTCTGCAGTGACTTGTAACACGCAAAAATCTCATTATCTTGCTATTACATAGAAACTACTTAAAGTGATTCATCAACTCAATACACATTGCAGTTTTATGAAAGTAGGATGACTTTTATATTTGCCTGGTAACATTAACACCGGAAAACACAGTTTACTCAGCAGACAAGTGATGGCACTCATTAGGCTGTAAAAGAAACAGTTCTTTATGCTTGATAATCTGCACCTATGCATCGTCCATTTACTGTGACTCAGATTTGCAAAGCTGAGTACATCTTCACGTCAGCGTTGTTTGTGCCTTTTCTACTAAGACACACACAAATGTACACTGACTTAATACATATACGGTAAAATATGTCTCTGTATACTCAATGGAATAGTTAGACTGGAATGAAGTAGTAGAGGGAAAAAGTACTTTCCTTAGAAACAGCCACTGAAAACATTTCCCCCTCCTTCCTTTTTTTTTAAATGAAAAAGAAGTTCATCTCAAGACAAGTCAGAAAGGCTTGCTCACAGTGACACTTGTGTGAGAAGCCACAATCCAAATGCTTTTGCATATACTCCTATTTTCTGGTAGGTCCCTTTATAAACCTGTTTGAATGATCACTGTAGGAAACTCACATTCAGACTGCTCTCTGCAGAAGCAGACAGTGATACCAGTGTGGCCCACAGCACTAGAGTTACAGCTACTCTTGCAGCAAGTCAGATCCTTATTTCGTATGGGAAGGTCCAAACACTGATTTTTAAGAACACCTTCTTTTCCTGTCACTTCTCAAGCTTACCACTTGCTTGTTTTGTTGCAGCAAAGGGCAGGAGAGATCAACCTGAGGACTTCCATAAACAGGAGTCAAAGTGAGTCGTGAAGGGACAGCACAGATGAACTTCACAACAGCAGGCTCAACTGCTGGAAAAGGGTTGGTGATCGTGGGGTTGTTTCCAACTGTTAAAGCAATAACCTGTACAATTATGAAAAAAGGCAAGTCAGGAAAGAGAAAAACAACTACTGAGCTCAGGCATATTCTATTTCACACATCTCATTTACACTGATGGCAGAATGAACAAGCAAAAATACAATTCTTGAGGATTTACAGCACCACTAAGACCCAGGAAGACATAAAAGGAGGTGCATATTTCAAGTACAGCTCTATACCGTTATCAAGGTACTATTCCTGTGAACTGTTCCTAGGTATTCATGTTTGTCACTATCAAACTTGATTCAAACAACAAATCTTTTGTAACTTAAAAAGCTAACAGGGAGGTGTTTTTCATGCAGAGTGAGAACAGAACAGCCCACAGACAGTATTCGTAGTCACTTCAGTGTGTTTGAAAACATCTTATGTTTTATTTTACATTCCTTTCTCAGCCCTCAACAAAACAAAGTGGGTATATACACAGAGAAGGCTATCCCAGCAGGTCAAGGTACCTCTAGTTACCTGCCTTATGCACTCGTGCACTGATACTAGCCAAAGCCATGCAGATGTGATCTATTCTGGACAACACTGAGGACAGCCAGCCAATGCATGCACAATCACAGACAACAAAAAATGGTTTTCCTTTTTGAATTTGCACTTACAGAAATAGCTACACTTGGACCAGTATCCACTGAGGAAATCAGTTAAACAATTTGGCAGCCACACGAAAATGCTTAGGCCTTTCAGAATTACAGGAGAAAAACATTAAATCAAAGCTACATGCTTTATAGACTGGCCAGGGTGAGTAAAGCACTTCTGCATGTTGGAGTAAACACGACCAGGTGGAAAATTACTACAGCCACTATCACAAAGACTGCACAAGTATCAGAGCAGTAAATCTATATGGCTGTCATTTGTTTGAATAAACAGAATCACACTGGAAGGTAACTTGGTTAGGAGGAGGAGGTCAGACAGAAGGGTCAGTTTACTGCAGTAACGTCCCGCTATGATCCTATTTGTGCAAACTGAAGCTGCACTTACCAGGATCTGTTTAATGCATTCTACAACATAAGGTTTCTGTGACTTGGCTTTATACTGCAATAAACCCATCATAAACCACTTTATAACATAATGTAACAAAATGCTCACTCTAAAACCTGTACCAGCATCAGAACGCATAAACAAGATACTTACCCAAGTTCTTTACCGGCTTATTATAGAAACTACTTGTTATATGAAAGGTATATGGTACCATAAATCTGCCTGAAGAATGTTCTCGGCTGCCTTAGCTCAGTGTTTGATGGAGGGCAATACAAATACCTTCTGGCACTTACTTGCTCTCCCAGGCTTTTGCAAGACACTCTAGCCCAATGCTGGATGTTATTTCGAGATGTAGGAGGTCCAAATAAAGACAGGCCAATACTTTCTGTGTCTTCAGCAGTGATGTTCCTGAAGAACCTTGAAGGTTCTTGTACCCATGGTCTAGGTCCTCCTTCAAACAGCATATCTTTAGAGGAACCCAGAGTCACTAAAGCAACAGATGGAGGATCAATAGCCTGTAATGAATGAATTACAAATTAATTATTCTATTTACACATGGTTTGGTTGTACTTTGCAAGAGAAACTTCCTTTGTAATGGAAGTACTATCTTTGTTACTTTTGATTAGGCTAAAATTTTCCCCACACGGTGGTTTGTAAGCATGGTTATTTAAAAACAGAGTTGTACCAAAATAATTAGCATCACCTACAAGAATTCTAGCCAGTCAGATTATATTCAATGGAACCCACAGATCCAAAGAGAAGTTTAAACTACATTCTGATCACATCTCTTTTATGAAGAATTAAAGCAAGATATGCTCTTCTGAGCACACTCGGAGATTGTACTCTGCATTTTCTGAATAGGCAGTACTTTAAATGAATGAAAGAACGTCAAATTTTACTTTCACTTGACAGTGCTCTCTCTGTGCATGTAATTATTCTCCTACACAAGTTTAACTTCAAACCTCTACAACAAATTCTACATTGATGTGCACTATTGGGACAGCCTGTGCTGTTTATCATCACAGAAATTACCCTTACATTTTAATACAAAATAACCATTTGCAGCTTGTGTTCCACATCATCATATTACTTAGATGCTTAGTAACAAAGAAACAGCAGCTAACAAAAAGGGTGGCTCAAGTCTTTCCACAGGTACATTTTGGTAGGAAGGGAGAAAAGGAAAGGGTTGCCTTAAGCGTTCCTCGTACCTCCCATTTACATCCTGGTTATATTTGTAATATAAAGGTAAAAACCACTGGAAAACTATGAAGTTTGGTCTCAAGTGTCTGCCTGCCCTTTGACTCCTGTATACCTTTCTCCCACTTTTTATGTTTTTGGGTTGTTAGGGTTTTTTTTTTTTAAATAGTTATCTGACAAAAAAATGCTGCCATCCATTTCTGTGCATCGTAAGTACTGCATTCTACAGAGAGCAGGGAAAGCAATGTGGAAATCACTGTTCTACACTTCAAAGAAAAATAAGTTCTTCACTGAGATGTCTAAGCACAGGTTTGTTTTTTTACTGGTAAGTGCACTTAATCTGCCCTCCTTTGCACCATGTATTGGCTCTGTTAAGTACCCTAGAATCATTTAACTTCATATATGAAAAGCAGTGTTACACCACCTCAAGGGACTCTGCTAATAAACGTGAATGACGCTATACATACGAAAAATTCCTAATTAAAGAGACCATGCAGCTCTGTCACCCTGCTGCCAAGAATAGAAAGTTTACACACCCTGCTTAGGATGTGTTGGCATCCTCATCTTCAAATAATTATACTCAGCTATTGAAGATATTTGACAGAAAAGCATATTTTAAAGTAAAATCATTATTACAATCACAAATTCGTACAATCTGCACAACTTTCTGTTCCAGATTCCAGGGAAGAAAGCCATGGTCACATGTATTAGACTTCAGCTTTGCAGATTCAGTGCTGGGTCTCTGAAGATGAGGGTAACATAAGCACGCTGCTTCATATTTATATAGACTGATCCTGTACTCAGGATTGTTCCTCCTATTTTCTATAGTGAACTGTCCAACAGTGAAATAGGTTTCTCCCATTTGTAGTGAAAAAGCATATATTTGCGCTGCCACACAGGCAAGCCAGCTTTGTCTTCTTGCAAAAAATCAGTTGATATACTATGAAAGCAGAAATGATAAGCTAGGTGTACTTCCATTTGCCATTATGGATACAGAATTCTGACTTCCCCTTAATACCTTATTAAGCCAGTTGTTAGTTAAATGGAATCAAAAAACAAACAATCTGAGTCTTCCATAATTTTCCACCTATCTAGAGTCTGCTAAAAAGTAACTTAGTAATTCATGTGTGTTGTGCAAAAGAAAATATACCTCCTGACTTGGATGAGGGTTGATGCCTATTACTGTCCTCCATATCAAATTCACTTTCCACTTCAGAAGTTGTAACAATCTGTTAGTTTGCTATTGCACTACTCACTCCTCTATAGTTGGCTTGCAATGTCCACATAAAAATACTCTACTATCCATATCTACCCATATCTATCCATCTACCTATATCTATCCATCTATATGCTCTGCAGAGGAAGGGTTAAAATACAATTTCCCACAGCAGTTCATGAAATTTTTCCTGCAAATCAACCACCCACCTAATTTTTTTTAAAAACATACTTATTACATAATATCAACTTACTATATGTCTTTTAAAGGCATTTTAAGTGATAGACTGCTTTAGGAACAGCAAAAACGGACTTACTTTTAAAGGTAGATAAGCAGCAATGGTGATGCTAGCACTGAGGTGGATGTGGCCATGAGTGTAACTAACAACAAGTGTTGTGTATCCTTGAGTTTCAGCTTTCACTCTGACTCCACTACAAAAATCAGCAGTTGGCTTAAGCCTTCCTGTCAGATAAATAAAAAACATATAAATACGTATTTGGAGAGAAATGCCCTGGCATTTTAACACAAGTTCAACGTGGCTTGTCTTGACAAGCAGAGCTGTGTCCTCCAAGCAAAGGTTCACTACTGCATTTCATCTCAAACCCAACACTTACCAAAGTATCCATGTCAAACAAATAGCTTTATTTTCACATTGTCCTAAACACGACGAGTCTTTACTCTGGTTCAAACTAATACAACTTCTATCTCCTTCTGAATATTTTAAACTTGCTGTTCTAAAATAAAACTGAATTTGTAATTAAGCACAAATAAGTCACGCTGCTTAGACAAGCCTTCCTGTACAGAACAGTTTGAACTGATTTCTCTAGCTGAAGGTGAGGTATTTTCATGAAATTTCTCTGCTTACTTAAAGGACATTTTGTGGTTTGGCAAGGGTCTATTTTTTGTCTTTTTTTTTTTGAAACAAACATTACAACAGCATACTATATAGTGACATTTAAAATAGCTGCCTCTCAGGCAAACAGATGGTACAATGCAGACTGGTTTTACTGGCTCAATAGCACAAGAAAGAACTTCCATACAAGAGACACTTGGAAAAAACTAATGGTGTATCTGAATAATATTCTGAATTCAGTAGACATGGAAAGAAGCACACTGCTCAGTGCCCACTTAGCCCAGCAACATTAATGGCAATCTGTAAAAATAACTTGCATACTCCGTACTCTCAGTAAAGCTGACGAGGCATTTCTTGAAGCAATGAGCTTAACAATGACAGAGCTTTGGTAAAATTTAGGCAGCTGCTTGCCTTAGTTCCTTGTGAGCAATGAACAGTGCCTTTATAGAATTGAAAGGACTGTCAATTTGGTCAAAGCAGTTAAACTTAATATTCTGGTAAGTCTTCCAGTGCTACCTCAAAACACAATGTATGTAGGCTCCTCTTATGAGAAAACCATCAGCTTTGTTACAGAAGCATGTTAAAAATACTAAATCAGAAGAAAGACAAATGGAAGACTACACATTGTCCAATGAAATAATTGCCAAAATTCTTTCAGTCTCCAAAAACATCAAAGAGAAGTTCTGCATCCCCAAAATAAAACTGCTCTGATCTCCACCTCTAAAGTTAAGCACCCCTGTGGGAATACTGTACACAGCAATTGAAACAGCGAATTAAAGGAGATGTGTGACTCAGTAACATCTTAATTTAACTTTCAAACAGGGAGGTGGTCAAATCACCTTGAAGCGGCCTGAACACACCACGGTTTTCTACCTCCACAACTAAATCAAAGTGTGAGCAGTCGCTCAGTGGGACCGTCTCGCCCGTTTCAACATTTGTTAGGCCATTTATCCTCAGGGGCAGCTCCAGTATTTGGCCAACACGTGCTTCAACTTGATGTGGTGTGAACTCCATCCCACTAGGTTCAGTTACATACACCTGACAGAGGAAAGAAACACAGGACAGATGTATGAATACAACTGCACAAAAATGTACCAGAAAAAAAACAGTTAAAAAAAGAAAATCAGACTTCAATACACTCTCCTTATTCAAATCAGCCCTCTCGTATACTTCTCTCCCAGCTGCTGGCTTTCCTCTGATGGCTGCAAACAATTTTTCTCAGATTCAACGTTGCTTTTGCGTTTACCTGCCTCAGAGCAGTATCAGAAAGGGCCAGGAAAAGCTTACTACTATTTCAGTGCTCTTTTCCATAACAATCTAAGTTGACATTAGCGTAATGATTCTTTTACTGCTACTTCTATAATTCTAAAATCAACAAAGCAGAAGAGAAAGCGTGGACTAAGCTATGCTGTATCTCCAGGAGGTGCTATCACAGGCTGGGACAGATTTAGTATCCAGCCTTGACTTTCAGAAGGTGAATATCTGAGCTACACTTGACATGGTTAGCAAGGCTCCCCAGCCTCCATCACTCACAGCAGCAGGTATGTGGAACTTAAGGGAACTGATGACCCAAACATTTCCTCAAGGGTTTTTTTTTCCCTCCTTTTCTTTCTTGCATTTCTGTCTGCAAGATATTTTTAAAAGTGTCCAGGGCTCAACATTTCCCCACCGTAATACATCAGAAATCTAAAAGAAGTGAACAAATATCTACTGCCTAATCTATCAACCTTTTGCTTCAACAAGTAACCTTTATGTGAGACATACTTCTGAAATCAAAAGGATTACTTCCAGGAATAAGACCGGCAGAAATATATCTTCCATGCTATTCTAGCTGGTATGTTGATGAACAAGCCTCAACTGCATTATCTGTTATTCTGATTTGCTACTTTTCCCACTAATGTTAAAGAATCTACCACAGACTGACTGCATATTTCATAACAATCGCTATGATCAAAGCTTTTCATTTGCAGTATCTTTACTTCCTAACCATCTGCAAATGGCTTCAGGATAGAACATTGAACCATATGGTACAGAGTTAAAACTGTAATCCTTGTAGAACATAGTTAACTATTCCTAAAACTTGCTCACTGAGGTCAGTAAAAACAACTCTTGAGAGTTATTCTACGAAGAATGCAATTCTAACAAAAAGAAAGGCACTCAAAAATAACCTATTCAGATTGTGCAACACACTGCTCTGAAAGCTTACTTGGAGAGAAGTACTTTTTGTGTCTTCAGGCTTTGACTTACGTTTAAGGATAAGAAGTTTTAACTGAAAAACCTTTATCTCTGTGTCTCCTGCTGGTAACTGTAAAAAGCGGCACCCTGAGTTGTCCAGAGAACGATTTCAGAGCAAGTCTGTAAACTAAATTCTGCCCAAATTTTAATTTTTGTCATTATTTTAAGCATTTAAGTCCTTGTTTTAAGCATGAAGTTTAATACCTCTCAAATTCATTTTGTAGAACTGACATAAATAATCCAAGCTAAGTTGCCCCTCAAAGATACTCAGCATAAGTAGCTACATCTGTTCCAAGTGAAATTTTGTTAGAAATATCTTTCCCAAAACACACATACAAGAAAAAGGGGATTGGAGAGACCTGTTTACATAGCTCTCTTTTCATTATGGGACCGACTTGGCAGTCTTGACCAAACACATTTTTTAACACTTTTATCAAAGTGCAACAGAAGTGCAGTACAATTACAGCAGTGGTACACATGGGAATACTTAAAAATTATGAGGTATTTTGTATAGCTAATGTATGTAAATTTGATGCAATCAGCTTGTTCCCCACCAGTTGCTAAATTACAGGCATGCATACTGGAAGGAAGGTGCACGGCCTATGGGCTTGCAAGAGGTGCTTCCTGAATCAGCTTCTATGCTTCCTCAGAAACGAAGATCATCACCTTTATAAAGTCCTAGCCTGAAGGAGGTTGTTTGCCAGCCTCAATAGCAGCCGCTTGGCATAAACAAACGTATTTCATTTATGAGCATGCAGGTAGAAAAACACAGCCTCTGGATCCCAGATTAGTCACACCTGCTCAGAAAAATATCTCCTAGTTTTTCTGAAGTCAGGAGCAAGTTCACTCTTCTGTCAGGTTTCCATTTCAATGCTTAGCTCTTTGCAAAAGGCACAGAGTTAAAGCATAGATTAAAATGCCTGAATCTGTGAAGGTAGCAGAGTAGTGCTACCGTACAGTATCGAATATACAACACAGTGGTATTTCTAGTTTCTATTCTATCATGTTACAGGTCTGGCACTTCTTAACAGCACTGACACAGTTTCACTGAGGAAAATTATTTGTGTTCAGAAGGACACAAGTAGATATTTCCTAATCAAAAACATTCTAGAGAAAAATACTTAAGATTGTAGATTTACAGTGTTAACCAGAGCAGCTTCTTCACCTGTCTTTGCACACTCTCTCCCATGGGGCCATCACATATACCGTTCCTGTACTTTCTTCACTTCATACCACACACACGTCACCCTGACCAAATCCTAAGAACAGGGTATGATTTGCACAGACTGCAAAATCCCCTTGGGAGGTATATCTTTCCTTCCTATATTCTTCTAAAAGATTACTTTTTTTTTTGCTTGGCTTTGGTATCTAAATTCATGATATGGCACTGTATTAATTTCAGACACTTCTCCAGGTAGGAATTTCCTTGCGCATCTTGACGGTATCTGTCATTGTTCTGTATCAAGGGAAAAACACCCACCTCTTACCCTGCAGAATGCATTTGCAGTTTGGCTTGTCTGCTTAGATGTCTAGGCCAGCAGTAAATTACCATTTCCTTGCACTCAAAACCTTCAACAAGGAAAAAGGCTCGGCAAGGAAATCAGGAAGGGGCAAAAGTTGGAGTAAAGTTAATGCAGTGGAATGAGCTTGAATCCCCAGAAGAACCAATTCTGAAACTAATCAGTTATCCTGCCCCAGAGCAGGCAGGGAAACCTCTTGGGAACATTTTGGAAAGGGGAACACCTACGGCAGTCTCAGCTTCTTCACTATTTCCAAAAGCAATATTCAGGAGTGACCAGGGAAAATAAGAGTTTTACCTTCATTTCTCCATAATGCAATGAATTCTCAACATCAATTGCCTGAATAACACTGACGCCAATATCGCTTCCTGTTGTCATTACTCCTTTGACTGTCACTGTAGCAACTGCTTGGTTAGAATAGGACCAGCTGAAATTTCCACTTCCACCATGAGCCTAGAATACACAGAGAAAGTCTTTCAAATATTCTATAAAG
Organism: Mesitornis unicolor; assembly: GCF_000695765.1. Classification (NCBI taxonomy): domain Eukaryota; kingdom Metazoa; phylum Chordata; class Aves; order Mesitornithiformes; family Mesitornithidae; genus Mesitornis; species Mesitornis unicolor. Next base: position 2,158 of record NW_010205247.1, on the reverse strand, counting down.
TTTATGGTTCTCCCATTTCAAGTCGTTGAATATATCGCATAAGAACTAGAGACACATTGAGCAATGACAATGCTATTATTGATATTAAATACAAATAAAATAATACCTCAGAACTTTCAAATAAGCAAGGTGAAGTAAGAGATGAGAAGATACTACCCTTCATTCACTTTAATTTTAGCTTTCTTCGTGCACATATCCTATGTGCTCACAAGTGCTGCTAACCCATATCTCACTCCCAGCTGCAGAAGTCTGATGCTCGCAGCTCCCAGGGACTGACAGTGCTTAGAGTCAGCAGCGCATTTCACAAACGGGCACACCAGAGGCCTGGCACGTGGGATTACTGTACTTCTGAAAAATCCCACCGTTTCTCTGTTGCTGACAGCCAAAGTGCTGATTTTGGGTCTCTGAGCTGCTAACCTGACACTCTGTGCCTACTAGCTTCTTTCAGTGGGAATTGTTAAGGGATCTAAAGGGAAGAGAAAAGAAGGTGGGAGGCAGGGAGAGAATGAGCCAAGAAGGGGAAAAAAGAACAGGAAACAAAAAAGTCACCCTCTTCTTGGCATTACTTTATTTTTATGCTGAAAATCAGCACGTCTACCTGCCCCCATTCAACAAACGTGCTGCTCCAGCAACTGATCATGGAATGAGCGATAGGCACATATGGGAACCGCCTACTCTTGCCACAAGCACTGCAAGGGTCTGCAAAATGCACAGGCTACACTCCCACAATGGCTTTTCAAGGAAGAAGTCAGCAACTGCTGAGTTAGCTCAGGTTTACCATGCCGATTCCCATGCAGAAACCCAAACCCACAAAAAAAACCCCAAGCCCCATCCTTTTCTTAGAGCTCCCAGCTCTTAGTCCCATGCAGAAACCCAAACCCACAAAAAAAAACCCCAAGCCCCACCCTTTTCTTAGAGCTCCCAGCTCTTAAAAGTGTTGTTTCACAATTAGAAGAGTTTAAGTGAGTGGGATTATTCTACTGAAGGGTAAGAACTGGTTACTTGATATTATGGTCCACATCAATAAAGACAAATTATTATACCCTGTAAGAGTCCTATTATACACTGAATGAGTACTTGGCAGCCAGGACAGGGTAATATCTGCTGCAGATTTATGTTTTGTAAAGTGAGTGACCAGAAAACATTTTGCCAACGCAAGCAGAGTATTGTCCTCCTAGATATCCAATACTATTTACTGAAGAAACATAATCATTACAATGCTGTGAAATGTATAGGTTTTAAACATCATTACTGTGATCATAGGAAGCGTCTGTGGAGAGAAATACTGTGCAGAAAGGTGCACTGAGAATGTAATGCCTTTTTAAAGCAAAGTAAAACCAACAACAAAAACAAAAAACCCGAAGACTTTCACAGCCCAAAATAAATTTCACAGTTCCATCAGAGTAAAACAAAGGTGAACATGGGAGCAATTTGTTGTTGTTGTTTATGTGTACTGCTTTAATTGTTTTAACTTCCTTGGCATTTGCTCTAACCCGTTTCTTAATTAAAGTAAAAATGAGCAAGATGATAAATCTTGTCTAGAAGGACAGTGTCGAAAATAAACAAATCTAGATTATGCAGAGCTTAGTTAATAACTTTCACCACAATGGGAGGATCAAAAAGGACAGTAATTTCCCCTTTTCCTTCCCATGAGCATGTGCCCAACCTGATTACAGGAAGAGCCCTGGACAAAGACAAATGGATAAATAGTAACAGAGGGAGATGCATGGGATATGGCAAAAAAACGTTTAAAGAATGTGAAAGTTCACAATGTTTTGTAAAGCTATTTTCAATTAAAACAGAGAATGAGAAGAAAAAATAAATCAGAAATATCCAACTCTTCACAATTCTATGGAGTCACCTCTCACTGCCATACAAACTGATGCATTTACCACACTGATCTCTCTAGCAGTCAGTCTGCGTAACGCAGCTTCTATTGCAGTCTAATCCTTACCCACAGCCTGGCAGCCGAACTCTACTCCACAAACTGTTACCAGGGACAGTGATGCCTTCACTGGAAAAAACCAACCTCCATGTCCCACAAAGATGGCACCTCACTTCTGCAATGCATGGAAGCAAGGAAAGAAATGTCCTTTTTTTTTTCCCTTGCAACAGAAGCTATCTTATTCACAGAATCACAGAATATTAGGACTTGAAA
>NW_010205246.1:874-1091 GCF_000695765.1 Mesitornis unicolor | reverse complement strand
AGATCATTCAGCCTTTGGGCTTCTCTGGTATTAGTGCTCTAGTCCTCCCTCAGTTGAAGGTAGCTTTTAGCTGGTTCAGTTCTCTATATAGGTTTATTTTGAAGGTCAGAGCTTGCTAGGTCTCCAGCAGCTCTCCTCTGTTCTCCAGCAGCTCTCCTCTGTTCTCCAGCAGCTCTCCTCTGTTCTCCAGCAGCTCTCCTCTGTTCTCCAGCAGCTC
>NW_010205246.1:0-617 GCF_000695765.1 Mesitornis unicolor | reverse complement strand
TCCCCCCTCTTCTCTCCAGCAGCTCTCTCCTCTTCTCTCCAGCAGCTCTCTCCTCTTCTCTCCAGCAGCTCTCTCCTCTTCTCTCCAGCAGCTCTCTCCTCATGGCATGTTGCGGTTGGACTCTAGCTGGTATTTCTGGAAGAAGTCAAAATTTCTGGCATCATTCAGCTATCGCTCGGCGTCCGGTGATTTTTGCGATGTCGTTTTTTCAGAGGCGGAAGGACAAGCTGCGTGCTGGCAGGAGGGGAAGGAAGCAGAGTGCCATGAGAAGGTGGGTTGGCACGTGTTGTCGGAGGGAAGATGTGTTTGGTGTCTCTGTCTAGCTCATAGCTTTTAGTGTATGTTTTATATTTTGCAGGTACAGAGGGCTGAGCGAAGGTGGATAACAGCACTAGAGTTGCATCAAGCAAGGTGAGTCACGTCCGGTGGGCTGAAGTATCGGTTATTTCTCAGGCATCCTATTGTCAGTGAGGTTCTGAACTGCCGTCTGTCGTTTTTGTTTTACAGATGGTACACTGGCTCGAATGTGGAGATGTGTCAATGACAGGTGGGGCAGCCGGGCAACTGAGGTAAAGGATTGGGAGATAGGACCGGGCGTGGGCTAGCCGTGGATTTGG
>NW_010205245.1:0-2728 GCF_000695765.1 Mesitornis unicolor | reverse complement strand
TCCGTTGCAGCCCAAATCCTCTGTATTTTATATAGTCCTCACTGGAGGCTTGTTTCTCTCCAACAAGCCTGTATCCTGATGGAGATGAAATGAAGGGAGGGACTTTGCGAACAGGCAAACTGACCTTTTCAGCTCAGCTAGCACTTGATCTGAGTTTCAGATTTCGTAAACAAAGCCAGGGCTGAATGTCATGCCATGGTCTCTTTGCAGATGAAACACTTACAAAATAATCCAGTGGGAGTGAGAGGCTCAGCCTGAGACTCCAGCCGGCCTTGCCCATGTCCTGCCTTCACAACTCGGGTTGCTCCTGATGAGGGAGGTATGCTAGGTGCCAGCCGTTCCCTGTGGTTTCACCACACGCGAGGGCCAGTTGGAGCCATTGCCTTTACAAAGCTAATACTTACGGGTGGGAAGTCACCCAGGTGGGGAGGTGGCCGTGGTGGAAAAAGCCAAAATATCCTTTCCCCTAGGCAGTTGTGGGAAACCACAAGTGCGCCAGTGCCACGTGGGTGAAGGGGACGCAGCCAGGGCAGCAGAGGGAAACACTGCTTCATTTTAGTCCCTTTTCTAGAGGCTCTGGTACCCTTTCTGGGGAAATAAGATCATGGAGGGCCAGGTAGGATGGCCAGTGAGTTCTGGAGTCAGGAATTGAGAAGCTTTCTGTTTCCCCTGTAAGATGGAGATACTGTGGTAACCCCTGTTTGGAAGATGGAAGCTGAAGTGACCCACTGAGTGACTTGACCCACGCTGCCTGGAAAGGAAAGCCACACCAAGATCCATCTTTTTTTTCAGTTCTGCTTTCAGGATGCAACTCTGTCAGCAAGTAGCAGTCAGAGGTGGTTCTTGTGGGAACCTGGAGGATCTTGCATTGCAGATCTGTTTGGAGGTTAAACATACAGACTCGCACGCTTGCTAAACTGGACTGCAAGGCAAACCATGGCCAGTTTCATATTTTCTGCTGAGACCATCTTGTATAGCTCTCGAAAGGGAACTTCGGGTGCTGTAGAAGTGCTGTGGTTACCGTTTGTTCCACTTTGCTACAGTGGAGGACTTACGATGGGAGGGAAGAAGGTAGCCAGAACATAAGTGCTGTTGCCAAACAGTCCTAGCTGGCACATTGATCTGAATAACTGCTTTTAGGCTCATCTGGCTCCATTTTGGCTTCGGGATGGGGAAACCACAAAACATCCATTGGTAGCTTGCTTTCCTCATCTCCTCTGGCTGTTCCCAGCACTTGAGGAGCTCATTTAAGCAAGGCATTATACAAGCCTCAATGTGCCATGCTCCATTTTGAGTGGTGCTGCAGGTGTTACCACGGTCTGCTGCTTGTGGGTCCCCCAGCAGCCTACGGCACAGCCCCAGCTGGGCACCCCACACACGCCTCAGCTCTGCTGGGCCTCTTCAAGAAAATGGGAAGAGGGATTTCCTCAGCAAGGCATTTTGTTAGACATCTTTTAGTGTCCTCCAAATATAAAGCTTCAAAGCAGGGCTTCTGTGGATCTTACCTGTCTGATTTCGTCTTGTTCTTTTTTCTCATGCCATCTCTGACTCCAGAGCAGACTTCCTTCTCTGAGGCCCTTGGGAGTACTGAGTGGTTGTAAAACTTGTTCCTGACTTCACCGACTCCCACTTTCCTAAAATGTCTTTACACTGAGATTGTGCATAAGTTCCTTCACCCTCTCATGCAGACCTTGGAGACTTTCAGGTGCTGCCATTGCCTCTGTCTTTGTAATTTGTTGCTTCATTTTGCTCTTGCGGCTCCAGAAGTCATCACAGGAGCTGAAGGTGTTCCTCCCTGTTTTGGGAGGTCTGTTGCTCAGCAGTGTATGTTTGGCAGGGCTATGCATCTGCCTTCTGAAGCCACCGAGACCTGCCATGGGCACAGCAGACTCCCTGGTTTCTTACATTATGCCTGGAGAGCACTTTGAGGTCTTGGTAGAGCATTTGCAGTGTCATTTCATGATTTCCGTAGAGGTGACAGTCGTCCTGTCAGCTTTGACAGGTGTGCTGAGGGAGGTTTACTTACTGGGGTCTGGCTCTGTTTTGTCAAGGCTGTAGCCTATCAAATGCATTCACTTTTGCATCCTTTTCTTGCCGCTCAGTGCCATTGAGGTGTCCTGGAGAGAGGGAGTTTTGCAGTATTCCAGCTGTGCTGGGTTTTCCCCTAGGAAGCTATCTAGGGGACAGCTTCCAGTTGAGGAGAGCATGAACTTGGCTTGCTGGACCGTCTCACACCACAATCTAGGAATCAGCATCAGGTCTGGTGGCTGCAGCATCTGCAGGGAAGTAATGAGGCATCTGGGTCTCTGGTGAGGAATCCTTGAACCTGTGTTCTCGGGTGTTGCATTGTTAATTAACTCTGATGTGAAACATAAACTAGTCCCGTGATTTACTGAGGAAATCCGTAATATCTCTTGTCGTTACTGCAATTCATTAAAGTGGGAGATGGAGGTGACCTGGAAAGAATCCGTCACTGAGATGTAATCAGGGATTTAAATCCAAGTGTATGTATTTGTCCCTGAGATTCTGCTTCATGTGCCTAAAACCAGGAATATGTCAGAGGAGCCCACAGCTTCTTACTGAGGCCCATGGGCTCCTGAACCCACATCAAAAGGACAAATAAGAATTGCAACGTTTCTAGATTACAGAAGGTATCTAACAGTAGGGCTTTGTGGCTTGCAGGGAATATGGAAGTTTTGTAGTGGTGAGATGTGAAATTGTGGTCAGT
>NW_010205244.1:7074-68624 GCF_000695765.1 Mesitornis unicolor | reverse complement strand
TCCCCAATTTATACTGGAACCTGGGGTTGTGACAAAAGTATTTTGATTGCTTCAGAGCAAATGGACTATTAACAAATAGAGAAATTGTGTGTGTCCTCACGTATCTTAGTTGGGCTAACTGAGCAATCAGAGATAAGAATTGCAACTATGGTCCAAAGTACAGGTTTCATGGTACGTGGTTAGACTTTCATTATATATGGTATGGCAAGAGGAGGAGTCACTGCACTGAAATCATCACATAGAATGTTAGGTAGCCTTCCCTGTGTTAATACCAGAGCGTATTTCCCTGTAGATGCCTAATATTCACCTCTCTTCCTACAGATGGTTTTGCCTTTATAGCTTTTTATTTCCAATCTGCGCTAGCCTTATCTATCCAGGCAGTTTGTGTGTTGAGTAGCAGTCTGGCAACTCCTCCTGTAATCCTGTTAAATCACAGCTAATACAAGTTGTCGTTCTGTTTTGACCAAGTCTACAGGCATAACATTTTCTTCATAACATTACCCAGTTCAAAAGTAGTTCTGGACATATGAGCTTGTCCTGTTGCCTTGATGCATACTGGTAAGCATGTTTATTAGCATGCTTGACTTAGACACAGGTTTCAGAATAATTTTGTAAGTTATAATACTAATTCAAAAAACTAGCATATTCTCCATCAGTTTATTCTACCCTAGAGAATTCTGTGTATAAAGTAGCCATAATTTTACATAATGAATAGGAAACAAATTCAGCAACTTTCAACAATTATGAAAATACCTCTATTAATGCCATCCTGAATCTTTGGCTCCTAGATAATTCATAATACCCATGTGTTATTACACAGACATACTTCATACTTGTAGATCTTTGATAGCTGTGTATAAATACAGCAATGCTAACCAACTCACAAGCATTCTTGGTTTCTCTGACATTAAGGAAATTTTTGGACCTTTTATCAAGGTAATATAGCACAGTAACTTCGAAAAGAAAAGAAAAAAGTACAAACAACTTGAGAGAGTCATTCTTGGATCCCAGCTGGTCGATATGGGAGGAAGACAAAAATCATGTATAGCATATACTTACAGCATTCATTTTTCAGTTTCCTGGCAGCAGCACCTACTGTGGGAACTCTGCCACGTTTCCTTTCTATAACGCTGTTTATCATCATGCTGCATAACTAAGCTGTGCCTAACTGCATGGATGAGACTAGCCATCGTGTTATAGTTACTGGCACCTCAGTGGTAGAGATTATGAGCCAATGGACTGCAGTTCTTCTGATGCCCTCATTGATTTACATTGTGTTTGGTTTTCAAGCTATGAAAATCAGTGCATGAAGCGATGCACGGGCTGCTGGTTTTATTTGTTCATATTTGCCCGTAAGAGCAAATCTGATTACTGCAGACATAAGGTTCCAGTTCATTCTTTTTACTTCTTCTCAAGCCAGTTCAAACAGTTCTTTTTCCTTCTCTGCTGGATCTAAGCAGACAGGAGCATCTCAATCAACACATTCTCTAAAACACAAAAGTCTGTGTTCTACAATCAGAAATGTAACTACAGTGCAAGCAGACAACCTTGAGCACTATTTTATCTAGCTAATCAAAACACTCACAGCTGAGAAGGCGCAGCAATATGGGAAAGTAATCTGCTGGCCTTCCTAGTTGCCATGCAGACTTGCACAGCCTCTGTTGAGCCCATTCTACTGTATCCATCTACTCCATCTCTATTACATCTCTCCTAGCTAGATATAGAATTGAGGTAGTATTACATGTTGCAAACGTACATCCCAATGGAGAATAAGCACAAAGATGTTGTTGCATGTTATCTTACAAGCAGCTCTTATGACAAAGTATGATATCATTGACTGGCTTACTCACAATAAAAATACTAAGGAAGCACTGCTTACAATAAGGGCTTTTCTTCACTGTATAGTTTATCTTATCATTTTAGTGCTGCTTCACACCTAAGTGCCTTCCTAACATAACTGTGCCAGTGCTTTCAGCTCAAACTAGTTGCCTCTACTAGAGAAAAAAGAATATGTGAACGCTGATAGAGAAGTTTACTCCAGAGAGTGATTTTTTGATCCCTAAGTTAAGAAGTGCATGAAGGTTTGTGTTCACAGTACTTGGAGTAGCCACAAATAGATAGAACCAGCTGTGTACCCTGCGTAGCACCAAGTGGGAGCTAGGTCCCCTACAGAGGGGCTGCTCCAGGCCCCCATGACTCTACAGTGTTACTAAGACACATAGGTTTTTTATTGATTAAAAAGAGGGGGTTCAGTTCAAACTGCCCAACATAACACAGTCTGCCATGGCGGTATTACCATACCATAACACGGAAGGTATAAGTACAATACTGGAAGACTACCTACAGCAAGGAGTCTAGAGTGGTGCTGTCTCATGGACACGGCCTCTAGGGAGCAGTCCCTGGAATGAACTAGGAAGTGGATGAGGATTAGGTCAGAGGATACTTAAACTGGACCTACAAAAGTCCATGGGTCCTGGGATGCAGGACCATGCAGTCCAAAAGTCATGGGATGCACCCATGAATGCTGAGGGAGCTGGCTCATGTTATTGTGAGGCCACTCTTGATAAACTTGAAAACATCAAGAAACATGATGACTGGAAGAGGTGCCTGAAGATTGGAGGAAAGCAAGTGTTGCTTCCAGCTTCAAGAAGGGGAAGAAGGAGGACCCAGAGAACTACAGGCTTATCAGCCTCATCTTGAACCCTTGGAGGGTGATGGAGCAACTAATCCTGAGAATCATTTTGAGGCACATGAACTACAAGATTGATGGCAGAGAGCAGTCAGAGTGGATTCACAAAGGGAAAGTTGTGCTTGACCAACTTGATAACCTTCCATGATGAAATAATAGGTTTTTGACACTATCACCCACAACAGCCTCGTAGAGAGACTAATAAACTATGGGCTGAATGAGCAGACAGTGAGGTGAACTGAAAACTGGCTGATTGGCTGGGCCCAGAGGAAGGTGATCAGTGGCACAAAGTCTAGTTGGAAGCTGGTAACTAGTGGTGTAGCCCAGGGGTCAGTCCTGCATCCAGTACTGATCTTCCTTAATGATCTGGATGATCAGGTAGAGTGTACCCTCAGCAAATTTGCTGATGACACAAAACTGGGAAGAGTGTCTGACACATCATAGCGTTGTACTGCCATCCAGAGGGACCTCGACAGGCTGGAGAAATGAGCTGACAGGAATCTCACGAAGTTTAGCAAAAGGAAGTGCAAAGTTCTGTATCTGGGGAGGAAAAAACCCATGCACAAGTACATGCTGGGGGCTGATTGTCCAGAAAGTAGCTTTGCAGAAAAGGACATGGCAGTCCTCATGGACAGGAAGCTGAACATGAACCAGCACTATACCACTGCAGCAAAAATAGTGAAAGGTATCCTGGGCCGCATTAGGAAGAGTATTACCAGGAGATTAAGGGAGGAGATCCTTCCCTTCTTACTTGGTGCTGGTGAGGCCACATCTGGAGTACTGTGTCCAGTTCCAGGCTCCTCAGTACAAGAGAGACATGGATGTACTGAAATGAGTCCAACATAGGGTCACTCAGATGATGAAGGGACTGAAGCATCTCTCCTACGGGGAAAGAGCGAAAGCTGGGACTGTTTAGCCTAGAGAAGAGAAAGCCCAAGGGGGATCTTCTTGATACACTCCTGAAGGGAGAGTGCAAAGGCAAAGAAGCCAGGCTTTCTTCAGTGGTGACAGGACAAGAGGCAACGGTAAGTAAGAGTAAGCAATCCTTTTCTGCAGACATTCTCTGTGCTCTTGAATTTCATAGACCTGTCATCTATAAAATACCCATTTTCTATCATCTCTTAATCAGGATGAAGAATATTGTTACTTATTTGTTTCTTGTATGGGAAGCATTTAATTCCTCTGAGCATCCTTGCTGCCCTTCCCTTCACTTTTTCAAGTTCTACTACATCACATTTGAAATGGGAGAAGCAGAACTGCCAGCTGTATTCAAGACAAATGAACACCCTATATTGATACTGTGGGTTTTGGTTTTTCATTTCTTTCATAATAATTCCCAACATTTGTTTTATCATTTTTGCAGCTGCTGTGCACCAAACTGACATTCAGAACTATTTATTATGAACCCAAGAACTCACTTCTGGTGTTAAAAATCAACCCAGAGCCTATGATTTCATATGTGAATTTAAGACCGTTTCCTCCCATCTACATTTATCTTCTCCAAATTTCATCTGCCACTTTATCACACACTCAACTCAGCATTGTAAAATCCTTCTGCAAATCATCACAGGCAGCTCCTGTGCACATTATGGACAGCAAACTTTTGTCACTTAGCCATTACCTCTATTTTTCTCAGATAAGACAGAAATGCAATTGAGAGCACAGGGCCGAACCACAGATCTTTCTGGGTCATCACTGCTGAAAAATGTTTTCTCCTACCAATCAACAATTCATACAACAAGCAGGAAATAGTGATCAAATACAGTTCAAGCTCTTACTTCTTCAATATTTACTGAACTTATGGATGAAGAAATAATTTATTGTCCATGCTATCAGTCATTCATTGCCCTACAGTATCAAAGAAAATTTGGCAGACCATAGTTGATTTGCAGCTTGGAATGTTTTATCACATATCCCCTCTGAAGACTCTCTTTGCAACGGAAAAGGTCTCATGCTTTACATCACAAGAAATAAGTCAGTCAATAAGTAGTATGTGTATAGAATGTATGATCAATTTGATCTCTTCATAGCAAGGACCAGAATGGACATTTGGGCCATGGTCCTAGGAAACCAGCTGAGTCCGCAGTAAGTACCAGACATTCACACTGAAGAAGTCACTACCTCTCTGTTTTCCTCCATCTGCTGAATGACAGGTGTGGCATTTACCTTTCTTGGCAAAGTACTTTATAACACACTGATGAAAAACGTCACAAAAAGTGTTAACAGCTTCTTTATCTAAAAGCATGAAACGGAACGTAATGAAGGTTGAATGAGAAATCTATCTCATTTAGTGCTTGTCCATGGTAGGTTAGCCTTAGAGTCAGATGCACTTTGAGTGCCAAGTTAAAAACTTGTCATAGCTAGCCTCCATTAAAAAAAAAAAAAAAAATCACTCAACTGTGAAAACACAGGCATAATGAAAAGCACATCTATTATTTTTACAGTATTCACTCTTAAAAATTCACTAAGAGCAATGCACATGTGAAAATTCTGACTTCTTTGATCCTGGGAAGCTTTGGGAAACATGAACACTCTAACAAAACTTCCAACGAAATGAAAAGGAAAGAATGAGGAAAATTTACACATATTTATAAGTGATTATTGCTTTTTGCTAAGAAAAATACAAGTCTAAAACATTGTACTTTTTTTTTTCTTTTTGGTACCATGCCTGTCCACAGGAGGTTTTGGGATTGTCCTTTGGGACCAGGAGGCTCACCGTAAATATGAACAATTACAAACAAAAGTATTGTTAAATCCCAGTGCTCTTACCGAGTCAGTTTCCAGGCACAAGTATCTTCTAACAGCTGATTCACACTGAACCTTCTTTGGTCATCCTCATGCTGTGTAAGAGAAGCATATAATGAGATACAGTATTCTGATAGGAAGAACGTTTGTCGGAGAGATTTGCCTGTTTTTTTCCAAAGTCAGCATGTTCTGACTCAAGAGTGTTCAGAATGCTCTGGTCTGAAATTTTATTTGGTGAATCTCTCTCATGTTACACTGGGTTGTACTATATAGGAGGCCAAACGAGACTGTCACAGAAGTTTCTTCTAGCTACATATAGATTAAGACTATAGTCAGGTCTCAGTAAACCCTACCTCTCCCTTCTTGTTACAGACGGCAGAAGGCACCCCTTTGCAATGGAAATACACACTGGTCATGAAGCAGAATTCACTTTGCATTCACAACCTTTCTTCTGCTTCCTTTTCTAAGAGGGTACCACCCTTTGCAACCCCTCTGAAGGGACTTCTCTCATTGAAATGTCACGGAGATGTTCAAGGCACTAAAGTCTTTTCCATATGAGGAGAGTCTGAGCTGGGATTGTTCTTTCTGGAGAAGGGAAAGCTCAGGGGGAATCTTATCAATGTGTACAAATACAGGATGGGAAATAATGAAGACAAGGGAGTCAGACACTTTTCAGCAGTGCTCACTGACAGGACAAGATGCAAAAGGCACAAATTAAAATACATTAAATTCCACCTTAACACAAGAACAAAAAATATTGTGAAGGTAGTCAAACACAGAAAGAGGTTGCCCTGCAATGTTGTGGAGTAAGTTTGAATACTTGCTGAAATCTGCTTTGACTATCTGCTCAGACAAGTCCTGGGCAACCAGCTCCAGCTGACCCTGCTTGAGCAGGGGGGTTAGACTAAGTGATCTCACAGGGTCCCTTCCAGCCTAAACAATTCTGTGATTTTGCCTTATTTGACACATTCTGCTGACCAAACCTGTTCCCATTCTGACACATCCCTTTCTCCAGCCCCATGGATTTGTTGCCTTCCATGCCTTAACTCCTCTCACCCCATGGAGGTAGCTCAACCCATGCTAGGCATGTACCGCCAGCTTGTAGGCATCACCATGTCCCAAAAATTCTGCCCTTCTAACTCATGGTTGAGCCCATGTCCCTGTTGCTCATAGGGAAAAGTTACTGAGGGGCTTGTGACAAGCATGACCCAAAATTCACTGGGCAAGGATTACAAAGAGAATGATACTTATGAACAGGCATAACCCTGGAAGAGGTGGGAGGATGAGGGAGAAGAGAATTAAATAAGAAAACAGAAGCAGGAGAGCAGCACAGCACGTAGACATCTAGTGGTGATGAGTTTCCATAGTGGCTGGGATAGCTGCCAGACATTATTTTTCTTAGTATGTCTCAAAATGCAAATGATGGCTGGGATGGACACAGCTTAGACAATCAGGCTACAGTCTGTTTATTCACTTGTGTACAGATCTAAAATGTCTGTTTGCCCAAAGGTGAAACAAAGGACAGAAATTATATCTTGCCAAGGATACAGAAGATACTGAAAGGTGTTTTAGGCTGGACTACACTAATGAAGCTTTCAAGCTCTTTGTGAAAGGGAAGACAAAATGGTTTAACTTTAAGCAAAACATTTCATGAAGAAAAAAAAAAATCTTCCATTCATCTTTTACTGTTTTAACTTTCATACAATAAGCATTTTGTTTTTTTACAAACAGCATAATCCAATACTGATGAAATATGATTCATGATCCCCGCCCCTCTCCCCTGCCTTAAACAGAATTTGAAAGAAATTTATATTTTCTGAGGAAAACAGTTTTTTATTTGCTTGGCTTAAAATGCCTTCTCCTAATAGTTTTAATGTTAGTGAATTCAAATACTGAAAGCTTGTTCAGAATAAGGTATTTTTTTCCAGTTAATTCAAGCATAGAAGTGGTCTAAACCTAACATTCCTGAGCAACTTGTGTCTCTGCTATGGTTGGATTCAATTTAATTACGTTAATCAACGTGTGATTTAATTCACATTAATTCTGCTTTAGATTGCTATACAGAGATTTAGCAGTAGCACCACTTAAGGAGCAGGATCTTGCTGAGCTAGACACATTACAGATGTTCTGTAAAGAACTCCCATCTGGAGCGCTACTATCTTTTATCACATCGTGGCTACAAATGAACGATGAATTCGATGAATGAAATGGAAAGGCGTGAAGGTAAGAAAAACATTCTCATGCATTAAGCCTCAAATGTATGTGTTGTAGGCCTAAGCACTAAGCTCCACTTTGGGCAAGTGATCTTATACAAATGCTTGTGTTCTTTATCTCAGCATATTGACATGAGAATGTAAACATTACCATAGAGGAGAAGACGGGATAAGTATTTAGGAGTTAGGGGATCAATTTGAGAGTAGATAGTCTTTTCTCAGCTGATTTCAGAATCTATCTCTGAACTTCACTGAGTTTCTTCTACAAAAATTACTACAAGACATACAAAAAATAGATTATAGATGCCAATTTCCTGAGTGCAGCACTAATTGTGCTACACATGGCTTTGACCTAATAACTGCTGCTTATGCTCTCCACTCATGTCTTCTGCCTGTACAGTACTCTGAGTTTTGGAGCACCTGACTCCTGACAGCTATCATGCTGCTTCAATGCATGCTAGAGGACTGGTATAACATCTCAAGCCCTGAGAATATTTTGTAGTGCTAACATAATTGGAAGTACGCATTCCAGGAAAGAAATAACATCATGCACTCCATAGTTGCTTGCTATAACAACATGATTTGATTTTGCTACTTCGAGATAGAGCAACAGTCAATCACATCCATCTTGACTCTCAGCAGACCATATCCCCCCCTTTTTTAAAGTCAGTTTACTCTACAGATGACTAGTGTACATGTTCTGCAAAATCCACCCTGCGTTTTTATAATGTCACTGCATGCTTAGCTGTCACACTGCCATCTCTGGAGACCTTACAAATAGTGGAGCACACCTGAACTGAGCAATCACAGGAACAAGGCTTGAGGTACAGAACAAGACTGATAAATGACAAACTTCCTCCTTGATCTCATACACTGACAGGACTAGAGGACAGGGAGGGACAAATGTGGAAACAATGTGACACAGACTGAAGTAGGGAGCCCTGAAGCTTAGAGAGAAATTAGGTGTGTGTGACTGATAGGAACTCAGAAGCTTAAGGGGATCTGATCGACTGGGGCAAAAGGTGCTTGTATGTGAATTATTTGGCACCTGAATATTTGTGGGTGATTATTCTACAGAAGCGCTGTCAATATATGAATATGTTTCTGTGACACTAGTTAAACTACAACCTTAGTGGAGATTTCTATAAAGTAACATATTCTAGGGTTCAAAATTTAGAACAATCCTATAGATCACAGGTCAAATTCTCCTAACAGGTAAGTGCAGATCACCTAAAAAATAAACAGTAACTGCATATGTACATAACTGTCTGAGATAGCTGAAGAATCAAAGTTTGTGCCTAAAGCACACTATTTTCACATCTTTTTATATGAACTCTAAGGAAGGGAAATTTAGTTTCCATGAAGTCCCTTTAAGTCTATGACTTTCAAATACATTTTACAATCAAAGCCCCATGTTTCAGAGAACAGCAACAAAAAAACTGACTGTGAGCTCAGCATAGACTACCCTCAGATCCTTGAATTCAGTGTGGCTGGAGCAGGTTTCAGTAGACCCGAAAAGAGATCTACAGAACTAAGTCCATAGTGAAAGGAAACACTGCAGCTCTCAATGCACTGTAGTTTGTGTGTCCTCCATAAGGTTTTGTCTGGTCCTGAGACACTTGCCAGTGCTCCTGTCCGCAAGCAGAACCTCTCCTTTCTGATACACGTGCTCTGTCACAAGCACCCCATGGAGCTGGAGAAAAGCTCTGGGTCTACGACTTGTGTCAGCTCAAGAGCAGCTCATGCTCTTCACTATTATTAGTAACCTGAAGTAACTTCATGGCCCGAAGCTTTCCGAGCCATGTCAGTTACCATAAAGAGATGATAAATAATTCACCCGAAGATATCTCAAAATGTCACCCTTCCTGGTTAAACCTTTTTGTAGCTTATTAATTATAGTTCCACAAATTCTTTGAGACAATATGTGTTTTCTAATGGCCTGAACACTGCTAATTTGTCTTGAAGCCTGTTAGTTACCTGCCTGAAAGAGCTATTTTTGTTTGTTTGTAATTGTTATACCTAGTAACTGTAACTATTTCCAAAATATGAAACATCAAGAGATGCTTGGTCTCATGCCCTCAATAATCCACTGCTGTACATTAAACCTCATTTAAGACCTGCCAAACCGCAACACAGTTGAAAGAGACTTGGAGCATAATAATAGAACATGAAGCATTTTACAGCAGCATAATTTCAAGGGATACTTAAGCAAAAGAAAAGGCTCTCTTCTATCTGAGGTACTACACAAACCCTCTAAAAAGTCACAAATATTTAAATAACGGAAAAACCCCTACCTTATCATGACGGACCATCTGCAATTATGCTCAGAATGCCAACACTTAACTCATCATGCCTGGTAAAATAGTAATACCATTAACACTGGCATATATGAAAATAAAACTGTTTCTGAACTTTTCATGATATATCACTTGCTGTAGCTTTAGTCCAAAAATCCCTTTCTAGAAGCAAGTGAATCTCTTGTTAGAAACCTGTAAGTGTTCTTTGCTGCTTCTCCACTGTAAAGATTCATCCTTTATCCAGATTATCAATGTGTGGGGACAACTCTGAAAAAACCCCATGTCTCCTAGACAGGCAGAACACCCCCAGGAAATTATATCTGGATAAAGGTTTCTGCTTTTACACTGTTCCTACACCACTGCACATTTCTTCCTGAACACCACCCAGCCACTAGGAATTCAATGTTTCTGACCCACTACAACTTGTGGAGTTTGTGCCTAAGAGTTGCCTCTTAAGGTCTACCTAGGTTAACACACAGAGTAGGGCGCATGTGTAGTCAAAATAAATCTAGCAGTTGTTATTCAGCATTATTGTTAACCATGGACACTGAGCCACCATTTAACAAGACTGGGTTTTCTCCACATTCATTGTCACTCTCAAGATTTCAACATGAGGAGAAGAATCTGCAAGGTGTAGAATTCACACTCCTGTCAACAGAAGCTCTTTGTCTAGATGGTATAAAACTGAGCTTCAAATATGGTTCTATATCATTATTTTATCATTATTTTGAAGTTTAGCAGAAATCTAGCATGTTGAAAATTCTAGTCTTAAAAGACTTTTGTTCAAGAGTGTTAAGGCTGGTAAATCTCATGTCTCAAAAAAACCAAGTCAAATTATAGGTCAACCACTTGCTGAAAGACCTGTGATTCCATGTAAAGCCCCAGGCCACATTTCTTGCTTGTAACTGCTCAGTTCAAGACAATTTCTTCTTTCTGAATACTTCATACCAGAAGATAAGCTTCCCACAAAGGAAAGGAAGCAAGTATTCACCTTAAAAAAATATGTTTTTCAGCTGAATTCACAAAAGAATTGTGAATGTTTAGTTATTGGCCAAAGTTCATAAGCTGTCTGGTTTAAAAAATAATTAGAATTAGTTGCACATTATTTATAAGTATCCACTTATGTAGGATATTAAACACAAATAGTAATTTGCATGTACAGACAAATATTTTTAACTACGATCTCAATTTCAATAGTGTTATGTAAGGCAAGCAAGAATCATGAAGGCAGTCTCCAGAGGGCACTGCCATAGAGTTTTGCTTCCTTAGCACACAAACAAGCTTTAAAGCTTCAGAAGAGACTCCTGAACATATTGTTAGGGTCCAAAGCAGGTAATTTTGAAGATGTATAGTAATAGCAGATCTATATATAGCAAATAGGTAATTTGCTCTATATTTTAGCTTTTCTATTTGAAGACAGAGAAACTTGTAGAAAATCAACCATTGGTTTGGAATTTTGAAGAGGAGATTGTCAAGAAGTTGTTTGAGGCTCCCTCTTTTCAGTACATGCATGTAAAAAAATACCTTCACCACATGTTATATGGATGTAAGTGGCAAAACACATTTGTATCTGTCGTGGTTTAACCCAGCAAGCAGCTAAACACCATGCAGTTCCCTTGCTCCCTGCCACCCCCTCTAGTGGGATGGGGGAGAGAACTGAGAGAGTAAAAGTAAAGAACTTGTCTGTTGAGATAAAGACTATTTAATTAAAATATGTATGAACTGCAACAAGAATAGGAACAATAATAATAAACCAAACAAAGTTATACTCAGCTCATAAACAGCAGCCACTAGCAGTTCACCAACATAAATGTGACAAGGGAGGGCTAAGCCACCATCGTGAATAAGGTGGCAAGGGAAGAGAAAGGATCAAAGGAGGAAGAAAAGGGTTATCCCCTGCAAACTCCCCAGTTTATAGTGAATGTGACATTTATGGGATAGAATACATCTTTATTGGTCAGCTTGGATCAGACATGGATCATCTGTCCTGGGTCACCTGTCCCAGAGAATCCTGGGCTTTCACACGCTCCCTCCTGACCCCCATACCCTTGTGCAGAAAGGGGGGCAGGAAATCCAAACAAAAACTAGAAGAAACTATGAACAAATGTTTAGGTAGAAACTGAAAAACAAACCTTGAAAAAATGCAAATACTGGTAGGTTACCAATATAGTAGCTAGTAGCTTGTGCTGGGACTGATGAGGGGAAGGAAAAAAAACCCTCTGTCCCAGCAAAACCAGGACAGTATCAAACTTCTAATTCACGTCACTGATTTCTCAGGCCAGAAAATGTTGGAAATCTATGACTGGTCAGCAGGAGGGTCAATAATACCAGAGATGCTGACCTAAAGAAAGGTAAATAATTTTTTCACCATTACACATACTTGCATGCATCCATAATTATATCTTATCACCAACAGTCCACTTTTCTCAAGCCCTTCTTTGGCAGCACTATATGAAAAAATGAAGTTTTCTGTCTCCTAACACAGGATGTCGTGTGACAGATCTAACATGAGGAAGGACTATGGTGATCATCTAATCTCCATTTAATGCAGACAATGGAAATCAAATGGTGATTTCTGCCTCAACCTCAATAACCTGTAGTTAAATGACAACAAGGTACCACAGACACTTTACCAAGACAAAACTTATTCCAATGGTCACTGGATGTGTTCTTTTTGCTGCTGTGATATGGGGATGGGGTGAGAAAGGAAACTTCCTCACCGCCTTCTGATGGTATATTCAAACTTCAACTTATTTTCTCTATACTGAGAGGAAGCAGTTGGAAATCCATTGATCTGAATAATTTTAGAAGAAGCGAACTGGTGATGAAAGCTTCTGTGTTTCCTAATTTACCTTTTTTGGGACAATGCTATACCAAGAAGAATCAATGTTTTTTAAAAAGAAAAATAGTTAAGTGAATAATATTCGCAGTGAAGAATGCCAATAATTTAAACCAGGATCGTATATATCAGCACTAAATTATTCTGCATTTATCTATAAATTGGTTAAAATGTTAAAAATATATATTTTAGTATATGTATATTATACATTATAGTCCTTTTTAATGCTCCAGATAACATATTGTATTGAACTTGATGTTCCACATGGTGACACATAACAGAAATTAAAAGAAAGACCCTACCCTTTTTTGTTAGAAATCTGCCATCTGACTCATATATTGACAGACTCAGGCTGATAGCACACCTATGCAAAGCAAAGCAGGTAACTGGTATTATCTGTGAACAGAGACAACACCCTGCCACAACTGCCCAGAGCAAATCTTCCGCTGTACTGCAAACTTTGGGCTGGAAGTAATTCAAGGTGGTCCACTGGGATAAAGTTCACATTCAGTAGCATAGGTCAGTGTCATTAAAGCCCAGTAATCCACTGCAAAGTTGCTTACGCTCAAATAATCAGAACAGGAGTGTCCCTGGATTTAAGATGATGGTAAAACAATGTTTTCTGCAAGGACTACATATCCTTACAGACAACATTTCTTCATGTCTACAAACAAGCACATGCACACACGCACACACAAGTACGCACGACATGTGCACACTCACACCAACTGCTCTTCTGGCTTTTATCAGCCTACCTTGCTTTTCAGTGACAATGACAAGAATCCAGATCTAATTTATTTTATATGAGTACTTCAAGTGGTTTTGCCCTTGTTACATTGCAAAACATAAAAAGGCCAATCAAAAATAAGAATTCTCTGACCATCTGAAATAGAAAATTCTAACAAAACTGATCTTTTTCTAAAAAGGTAACCTTCGGTGTTTTTTCGTTGTGTGTTCTCTGCAGTAACGCACTAGATACAAACACAGGAGCAAAGCAGAGATGTTCCCCATTTCGACTGGAGTTCAGCAATAATATATGCATTCTCAGGAAAGCAAATAATCTCTCTGTGATTATTGCTGCAGGTTGCTGCGTAAAAGGATTAGTGGAATTTTATTCCTTCAGGGATGCTGAAAGAAAGAGTGAGGAAAAAAGATGACATACCGTTCGAGCCAAACTTTGCTTCATATTACTAGCGCTGTGTAGTCGAAGCTGAATGCAGGTGCTCACCTTGCGAAGACTTTCATGGCTACCCAAGGTATGATTACTGCAGTTTGGGGGAAAAAAACAAAAAAACCAATACAGAAACCAAATGGTTAACTCTGCTTCCCACTTCTTTCCTCCCCCTCTCTTCTTCTCCTAAAAGCACCAGTGGAGTAAATTCTAAGTGCAAAGTAGATTGAATAATATAAAACTGTACTTGGCACCTACTTCCATGAACATTCACAAGGTTACGTTCTGGCATATTTTCTTGTGAAAGAATTTAAGAATAAATGCTTAGCTGTACCTTTGGCCACCGAGCTCTGTAACAGAATAACAGAGAAAGAAGATCCTAAACAAACTGCATGTGCTCCCCAAACCTTGAGATAATTCCTGCATATTCTTCAAACTCAAATTAGTGCAATTTATACAAAGTATCTTGGTTATGAATGCACCACTGCAGAATGACTTAAGAGTGTTTGATACCCAACTTGAAAATAAATTATTAACTACAAACTTGAAAATTGCACACATTAAGACAGGTGGCCCTTGTTTCTCAAAGAAATCAAAGTTCTCACCCTGTGCAGTTCACAGAGAGATGGTAAAAGAAGCTATGAGTCCATGTTCCTTCTTTTCAAATCATATGCCAGCTAAGGTCAGATGCAGAGCTCTACTCACACAGCTGCAGAGGTTCCTACAAACTATTCTGCTGGTTAAGGATGCTCTAGCACTTCATGACAGGGGAATTCCTTATTCTTATTTGCCTCTTCAGAGTAGCTTTCTAGTCCACTTGTCACTCTTGGAAGCTTCTTCTATGTTATAATAAAACCTTAGTTTATTACTTTCTTAAAATTACTTGGAGCGAAAATAATTTCAGTGTTTGCCTTCCACTTTTTGTTTTAATCAGGTAAAAATAATGCAAAATTATTTCAGAGTTAAGGCAAAAATCTTCTTATATTAAAAAAAAATCTTTGGGGATTAACAAGTAGGAAAAATGGCATTGATTTTTGCAAAGGCAAATCCTATCACCAAAACAGGTTAATATGCATCATCAGTTACAACTCTCATCCATGTTCAATTAGATTCATGTTTCTTTTTTTTCAAGCCTCCAGCCACACAAGTGCCAAAAGCGATATTCCATATTTATACAGACTTACAGCACACCAAGTAGTTTCAGAACTCCCTGAGCCATGAAGGAAAGATGATTCTTTTCGATTTTGTCAAGTGTCATGGAAAACTCAGAATTCAGATGTAAACTGTGTTTGTTTCTCCCTAAAAGGGCTTTTGATGGAATGTCTGAATAAAATTGGTTGGATTTCGTTCCAAAAACACCCACTTGGCCAATGAATAAATCATGGAAAGTGTGACTTATGGAAGAGACTCATATCTTACATGGCAGCAGAGGTCCTCAGCACAAATGAATGGTTAAACATAAATAAATGTGCTGTACATAGTTGCCATTCAGCACAATGACGTGGAATTCATATAACTTGCAAATGTTCTGCATCTATATTTCATCACAGTTCAGTAAAATACATACCCTCTGTTACAGGTCACAAGAGGTGTAAGTGTAGATATAGGATTTTTTTTAACTATTATTTTTTTTAAACAAATACTTTAAAGGTCACAGAGGACAAACCTAATTCTGTCTGACATAACCAATACCTAGCAAGGTGTTCTGATAGCGCTTCCACACATTTGCAAAATTTCTTGATTTTAAGAGAATAAAGTACAGACATAAGAGTGAGAGAAGTTAACATTAACACAGTGAAATACCTGTACTGGCAGAAAGCGTATCACTGCTATGCCTCAACCCTTCTCAAATCCCTTTACAAGCAGAACTCCAAGTGACTGATTCCTGGTTCCTGGGACCGTACCAATTCATACATTCTCCTCTCTTGCTCCTCAGCTCATATCTGGATTGTGCTTACCCATGGCTTGCTTGAAGTTACTTTTCCTCATTTCACCTAATCATGTCTGCCTTGTGACTCTAATGATGAAGTCTCCCATGATCCTTGCATCCTTTAGAACTGTCTCACACCTGTTTTTTACCTTTTACCCTGGCATTACGTCTGCTCTTTACATTCTGCCTTACCTTCATCCTTAGGACAGGCATAGGAACAAGAAAATTACAAAGAAACATCTGTGAGTCCTCAGTCACTTTTTCCTGATTCCTGCAGTATGCAGATCTCTACTGCAAAGCCAACGTTACACTAAGCCAATGACAGAAATTGGTATAGCTATACCAAGACAGAAGAGCATTCTGCTAGTGTAAATTGTATAGATATACCCTCCTCTGAAGTCACAATTTTGTACCACAGATGTACAAAAGCTATCTTTTGCCAGAATAACTATTCCATGTCATCATGCTTCCAGGCAAAAGACGCTGCACCAACAGAAGTTGAATTTTGTGGTTATAACTACTTTTACACTAGTGGTTTGTGTTAGCTCTGCTGTGTCAGGCAGATACTATACATCATTAAATCCTTTGTTGACATAGTAATGCTGCCTGAAACATTGCAGTCAGATGTACTGGCCATGCAGTTGACTTCATGAGTGGATTTTATTTGCACAAATACAAAGAGAAAAGTTTTGACAGGTATTGTGACACAAGAGACTAGACAAAATAGATTAATGCCTCAGTAAAATAATATGGCAAACTGGTCTAGATGAAAAATGAACTAGAATATGAACAGAGGTGTAGCTTTGCCATAGGTTGACAGACTACCTTTTAGCCATACCCCAGGCTGTAACACACTATGCAGATCTGCAACTATACCTGTACTATTAAGAAAATTAATATCGTCCCCTCTGTAGGACAGAATGATCCTTAGTTACTGGTTTACACTGGTCCGAGCTCTGTAAAGGAAAGACACAAAAAAGCTACCACATTACTAACTCGACAGTTTTCTCCCTATTCTTTGCTGGAATTACTATGTGGAGAATACAGCTTTGATGAGAATGCCATGACAAAAGACACAGCAAAAGGCAATCTTTGTCCTTAAGAGGCATGGTAATGAACTGGTTAAAGTGCAGTGATTTGCCTGTGGTCCCACAATATATCAGAAGCAGAAAAAGGGAAAAATCCCTCAGTCTCTTGAGACTCCCTCACCACTAGATGCTTTTACTTCCCCATAGCAAGGTTCTCTGATGTACTATAAGCTCCAAATCCTAATGCAGATCAATCAGATCTTTTTTTTTTTTTTAAAAAAAAAGACTCAGCTGAGCAGCATCTCTGAATGAGAAACTTAATCTGCAGTGACAAGAGAAAATTAAGTTTATTTTTTACAAAGAACATACTCATCCAAAAGGTGCTTGCTTCTTATGATCCCAATCTGCATGAATGTAATTCTGCCCAGTGTATAATTAATAGCTTAAACTTCACTTTGAGTGAAAACCAATTCTTACTTAGATCTCAATTCTTAGAGAATAGAATTAGTAAGGCAAAAAAAGTCATCTATAAGGTCACAGGCAAGCATGTGAGCATAAATGATAAGCATTTAGACTTTTCTATTCTATACCCCTGCTCACTATATTGGTTAAACTGCAAAGCAGTAAGGTTACTCTGTAAATTACACTATGGTAGAATGTGGATAGAATTAAAAACACATATTAAAAGATCCTTTAAAAAAATCTGATGCTTTAAATAAAAAGCATGTCTAGAAATGAAGCTTAGAAATATTCTTGGACTACACTCCTTTGCTTGGCACCCATTACTGCATCCTCTTGTTAACAGATATCAATTAAAAAAAATTAAAATAAAAATGAAATAAAAAAGAAAATAAAAAGACTGCGCCATATTCTTATTTACAGTCATGTGTCTTGTTTTATTAGGCATTTCAGGATGCTCTGAGCTTGTGGTCTGTCGCTCTAAAGGCAAAAAAAGTCTAAATGGAAGATTGATTCATTGCTATCACATAAGAAGTGCTGGTTTAGGCTTGCTGCTTCCATTGAGAACTAGGAGTTATTTGACACACGCTCTTTAACCCCAATTAAATGTATTTTTATACAACATCTTACATGAAGGGCATCATAAAATTATTTTTTAGCCACCCATTTTAAACCTAAGGAAAGATAGGAAACTGTGAGAGCAAGATGAAAAGGTAAATGCAGAAGGTTCAGATGATGGGATGATAAAGCAAAAAATTTTTAGAAACAGCAGATGGCCCTCCAAGAAATAAAAGATGGTCATGAACAGGACAAGTGCAAGGGAATGGAGAGCACACTCACAGCTGGGAAACCCAGACAAGGAGGGTCTGGGTACATATGAAAATCAGGAACTTCTGTGAATAGTGATAAAAATTGATGATGCAGATAAGGCTTTACTCCTCTCTTCTTTCAAGGAGCTTCTGTTTTTCAGACAGGGTTCTGCTCTGAACATCTAAGTGCATGAACATCTAAATAAACTGCAGCAAATGAACTAGGGAAGTAACTAACACACATGTTACAATGACAGAAGAGGCAGGGACAAGGTGGCAACTAATCCTGATAGCTTCTACAGACACTGTACGAAAAACTTGTGGGAAAAGGAAGCATAGGAACAAAAAGAAAGCCTGCAGGTTGAAGCAAGGCCAAGATTTCTGATCAGTAAACAAAATGAATTTAAAGTCCAGAAAGCAAATGAAATTCCAAATCAGTATTTCACAGATAGCTCTATTAGTTATGGACAGACCTGCAGCCTACACAAAGCCTTCTTATTTTTTAAAAATTTGGATATTTGGAATCTAATATTCTACTTGTGAGTAAGATAGGATGTGAGCTCAAGGATATCTCCTTAGGAAGGGAATAATGGATGATGAGATCCTGTGGTTCTGAGTGTAGTGGTCATTAGCGCACAAGTATTTTTTTCTGCATCTCATTCAAAGCTAAATGGTTTCCAGAAATCATCAAAGTCTTTCAGATGCTTCTGCAGGAGGCAGGGTGAAGTGCTCATTAATACAGTCCAATATAATAGTAAATGAGAGCTTTTTACAGATCTTCATAATGTTGTCTGGTTCACTAAACCACTCTGGTCTGAGAATAATTCATCATGTCATCGTTTTGACTTCACTCTAGTTTTTTTTCTGGATTACAATAAAGCAGGAGCAGCAGAGTATTTATTCCCTTTGCTGTCTCATAACTTGGGCAACTTTTACTGGAATTCATCCCTGAACTATTTCCAAATACTCTTCTGGGGAAGAACTCCGTACAAGTACAGCAAATCACTCTGTTAGCAGCATCATGAGGAAAGCAATTTGCACTAAAAGATAGCCCAAACATAGGAAAAATTTCACCCTGAGGCAACTCTGCAGGCCATGCTAAGCTACCCAAGGGATCGTTATGGTCTGGGGTTTCAAATTTCAGATACAGGACTCTGATGTAGCAACAGAAGAAAGGGAGGTGAAAGTACAGCACAGTATAGAATGACAAGCTGCAGAGGCCAGAAGTGCAGCTCAGTGCTTTCAGCATGACAGCAAAGGAGCAAAGCAAAAAAAGCTGAGAACATTATTGACCTTGTTTCACTGCTAATGAGACGTGCAGAGATTCTGCAAGTGCAGGAATTTAAACAGTCCACTATTGATGGATTCTTCCCAACAGTGAAAATAAAACTGTTTAGAACATACTGTACATTGTACTGAAATGCACTGAGCTCACCCTCAATACAATGACTCATTATTTCCATTTTCTTTAGCAATTAGTTTGAAATGAGAAGAGAGAGACTTGAAAATAAAAAACAGGCCTGGTCTTATGATGCAATTAACAGACCTATGTCTGACCTAATTCTCTGCTCAGCGGCTCCAGTGTTGCAACGCTCTACGTAGCGCACTGCTGTACCACCTCCTCCTTTACGGAGACTTGAACAAGAGTTGGCCCAGAAATGTTGAATCTTTAGTTGCAAAGCGTAACTCACCATAAACATCTGAACATTTGACCTATGTACCTGTGTAAGAGTAGATGAGCCCAAGCTGGCTATAGAGCAAAGCTAATTTACACAGTGTGACATTTGCTCTCACAACTGCCCTACTCTGATTAATCAAGCTGACTTGCTTTGAGCTATTTCAGGTAATCTTTACACTACACTGCAAACATGACTGCTTTTAAAATCTTCCCTTTCAATTACAGATGTATATTATTTTATGTAACACTTTTTACGCCTCTAACAGATGAGCTTTGATTCCTGCAGCGACAGCTTAACATGTTACCACAGAGGAATGCCAGCTTCTACCCTTCTGCGGAAAGTCACCGTCCCTACAGCACAGCTGACAACAAGAGCCTGCACTTTAGCTGCTTCAACACAAAATCTGCTCACTTTTGCTGACAGCTGAATTTAAGCTGCCAGAGGGCAAGAAACAACTAGCTGAGTCCAGTAGTGCTTTCTACCACAAGAGTTTACTTGAACGAATGTGAATCAGAGCATTTACTTCCTTAATTGTAGACTACATACACTCAGAAAGACCTGTTTGTATGTAAGATGTGTTTTTCTTCAACTTGCAGTCAGCACCACGGTGCTGACTTCATTTGCTTTACTACTGTTGCAACTGGATATGAAGAAAAGTCCCCTGCTATGCAGCCGTATAAAACTGTTTCTCCTCTCTGGTGATTTCCCCCTTTGAGGATATGCATAACCCTTCATGCTCCTATGAGATACTGGAAGTAGCAGCATCCTTGTATTATGGATGAGAAAGACCAGAAGGACAATGGAGTGAAACAAATTATTCAAGGCTGCACAAACTTATATAAAGGAGTCAGGATCTGAATACTTGCACTAGGGTACATCATCACCTCTGTAGAATGTTAAGTACTGTGTATTCTGGGAGTTTCAGAAACTATACATTAAGTGTTGGAACATGTTACTCTAACTCTCCCTATGGTTCTGTTTACATGGCGTGTAAGCTGAGTGCGTTAAATGCACAGCTTACTATACAATACATACTCACTATCGTCACTTAATGAGATACTTACTTTTGTAAGAATTCATCAGACTCGCAAACACTCAGAAGGTATTCCTCCTGGACTGGGTATCGATCTGTGCAATGAAGGATCTCTACAATTAAGTCATGAGTAATACAGCCAGCTGTAAATAAAGATAGCAAGAAAAATTAATAGTAGCTTGCTAGAGAGTTCCAGGCTAGATACTTGAGTAAAGAAAATAAGAATTTCAGTGTAATTCCTAGCTACTGCTGCAGACTAGCTCCATCAAGAGGAATCAGACCAAGCCACACCTGATTTTTTTTTTTAAATTTTCTTCAAATAGTTCACAATTCACAGAATCTATATCTATTTACAGGAAATTAGCAATTTGTTAGCTAGCTAGAATGAAGAGCTGAGTAACTTTCTCAAGAAGAAAGGAAGAGACAAACGGCTTTTTTTTTTACCTTTTTATCTTTCCTGATTAATATCTTGGTATATTTTCCATGTGCAAACATGGCCTGATGCAAAAGTTGATTCTGTTGCTGTTCACGGCACAAGAAAACTCCAGAATATTACTTGCTACTGTTTCTGCTGTGCACACCCTTTTAGCCATAATCAAGCAGTAAATTAATGCTCAGATGCATTTTTATATACATACTAAATATGTAATATTATTTAAATATTATGTATAGTGACATTATAATAGTATATGTTTAAAGTACATAAATGGTATTTATATAATAGTATATTTATACATAATTTATAATGTAAATAAATTAAGAATTTCTATGCCAGTTCATACAAGCTGCTGTTCATAAATACTCCAGTGTTTTGAGAATTTTTTCCAGCGCTACTTCAGCTTTTTAAGCCATTTTCCAACACTGCCAACAGAACTCTTCCATGTCTCTTCATTTTAGAAGAACTGATCAAAAATTGGAAAAGAATAGCTGCATAATCTGGCAGTCAAGTTGCAAACATGTCTGATAGGTTTGGTCTTTACAAGCATGCAGGGCATACTCCACCAGCACTGATGCTTCAAGTCTGAGATACTTCTCTTTGGCGGAAAAAATACCTGACTCTTTAGTGAAAGGTTTTCATATAATTTACTGAGATGGCTTTACAATGCAAAATAAAGCCTAGACTTCCTCATAATTCTCAGACAATCTCATTGTCTGTAACTGATAACACAAATGCCAAAACCTTTCAGTTTTTCATTCATGGTATTTTACTTCAAAATTAGCATTTACTACAAGATTTAAGTGAACTTTTTGATACAAACATTGGAAACTACCCACAGTTAAATACAAATCCCCAGAAATTAAACGTATAACCCACACTTGTGTGTTGACTACTTTACACTGCTCCAGGTTCAGAAAACTGGTTCAAACAGGCTAACCAATGAGTTTCATTGGGTTTCATGGTGTTCTGAATTACCCAGTCACCGAGAGCAGCCAAATCGTATCAGCAAATCTGGTCCAGAGTTGCTATGCTATTATTTTACAACAAATCTAGAAATGTAAAACTGTTTTTGCAGAGGACTTTAAGGGAATGTGATACTGAAAAAAACTTGAGAGGACAGCTGACTTTATTTAGGGGTGGGGCTGTGACAAAAACAAAACTGAAAAAATCCCATAGATAGTTTGGGGTTTGTTTTGGTTTGTCAATGGATTCAAAAGTTCCTTCTGAAAACTTCCCTTTTCTTTGTAAAGCCATTTTTCTTCTGCTCAGAAAGTCACTTTGATTAAACACTTTCTACCAGTCATACTAGTTTTAAATGTCTAGCCATTTGACAACTCGCTGTTTTAAGCAATTCCCTATAGCTGGCTGGTTTGACACGTAAAATGCAGTGGTTATTCACTGAATTTATGAACACCAGAAAAAGAAGAATGGTACCAAATTTTGAGTTATAATTGTAACATGCACTTTTTCAGGTCACTCATTGGAAAAAAAACCACAAAACATGCTAGTATCATTCATTTGCACTTCACAGATTCGTTTTCCTTTCCCTGCTCTGCAAATGTTTTTGCATAACTGAACAATTCTTAATGCTCTTTATGTTAGATGAGGCAAAAAAGTGTACTTCTTCCCTGCCTCCCCTCTTTGAATGTATCTTGTAATTTACTTAGCCTGTAAGGAAGTCTAGGATAGGGACTGTATTCTTATAACCCCTTCAGTTTTAGCTGGGCCTCCTAAATCATTTTTGTAAATAAAGTTATGCAGACCAAAAATTGAACAATCTGCAAGGTAAACAATGCTATAGGATAAAAGATTTGTCAGTACTTCAGGCTTCTGCATTACAGGGAACCCTTGTTACCCTGACAAAAGTGATGCAAATACTACACCTTCTGGATCTAGCGTCCAGAGATCTTCAGCCCTTTGCTTCATGGAATCCACAAAATAACAGCTCAAGATGATTCAACCTATTACTTTGCCAGGCTTTTCAATAAATACGTAGATGCTCTCAATACAAGTAACCAAACTTGTATGAATAAATGTGGAAGTCTTGGCTACTGTATTTATGAAGATATTTTTAATATATGTTGACTGACATTCTGTAGAGCTTTGGATTTTTAGCTTTCAACTTGTGAAACAAACTAATACTCAGCCTGTTACAGCCAAATAAATCTTTGACAACTGAAGAAAAGATTCATAAAAAAGACTATCACTTAATGAAGCAGCACAGGAAGATAGAGGGGGGAAGAAGCATATTTTATATTTATTTCATTTTTGCTTATGCAGCTTAAGAGGTAAAGATTAGCAGAGCTGGAATAAAACATTCTCCCATCCACCACAGATACAGGATGCACTGGAGTAATGGCAGATTCCCACGGTTCCCAGTATCAGAATAACTCATGTTGGGAAGGTCTCAGTAGTTCCATCTAAGTCCAGCCTCGTCCCCAGAGGAGGGTCAACACAGAATTCAGACTGGCTTGCTCAGGGTTTTATCCTGTAAGATATTCAAAATCTCCAAGGGTGGAGACTTCACAACCTCCATGGGCAAACTGTTCCAATTCTTAACTATACTCTTTTTCCCCATTTTTTTCCCGTTAGAATTTCTCCTGTTTTACTCATGTCTGCCAGTTACTTTGTCCGACCTGTACAAACCCTTGGGTGCAGAGGAGTCTTAGCAACTGCAGACTCTTAAGTCTTGGATCCAGAAACAGTCAAGGCTGTGAAAAGTTCCACAACTATTAGCATTAGCCTTACACTTTAAATTAGGCACAAGCTTAACTTCCTTCTGAATCAAAGTCTGAATGTTGGTCAGAATTGGTCCCAACTGTGACTAAAGACAGTAGAAATCTACACAGTAGCGAAGTTTAATATTTAATGTTATTTTAATTTTACAGCAAAAATGCTGAAGATGTTTGACAAAGTATGCACTCAAGACCCGTGCAAGGCTTGCTCTCCAAGTATCTTTCCAGATAACAGATACACTTTGTTATCATCTCCATGGAACTGAATTGTGGAAGGATACAGATACCTCAAATCACCTACCACGTTGCGTAAGAAGCAAAGGATACGGTGAAGAATCTGTCCAAACGCTGATTCTGAACTTTGATTCACCAAGGATATGGTCTGGGAACCTTGTTGTGACACTCCAGATTTTCCCAGTGTTTGTCTTCAAGTCAAAAGCAGGATAGGCATTCCTTATTCTGAAAAAAACATATGATGAAACTATGTCTAAACAGGTATGCATTTCAACTTTTTCATGAGAGCAAAACAAAAATTCTACAAGATACCTATAACAATAGTACATAGAGTTTAGGAATAAAAATTTGTGCAAACAGAAGGGTAGCAACTCAAACTCAAAATGGTAGCAATTCAAACTCAAAAAGGCAGCAACTAAAACTTTGTGTACATATAACTGTAACTTTTACTTAACAGGGAAATCATCAGTAAAATCTTCATGAACCTCACAGAATCACTGCTGAGCTTGACCTCAATGAAGCCATAAGGAGTTTAAACATGGACTTCAGCATACAGTGAGCACAATGGAAATAAGAATGCTCAACTTCGGACTTAAATAATAGTTTTGACATAGAACTAGCCAAGAGCATGTGCATGGCCAGCTGCGACTAGGACAGCTGGTCAAAAGGAATACAGGAACATGCTTTCTTTGCAAAATCTTAAGAAGTCCCTATTTACACAGTGCTCTAGAATCCAATCTGAAATCCTCATTACTAAAACCCTGGGTATTTCTGTAAATGTCTGCAGAGAGCAATAGCTGTTACAGTCATTGAGCCCCTCTGATATACCATTACCAATAAAATATATTGCCCTTTCCCCTTCCAATTACCGAAGACTTTCAGAAACTAATTCCTCCTTAGGTACCATTTCCTAATGAACCCTGGTCACAGGTATTATGTCTTTGTCAGCCGAGATTAAACTTGCTTTTTAAGCAAATACACTTTGCAGCTGCAGGTAAGGGTATGTATTGTACCAGCTGAAGCTTTACATTTCACTAATTGGCCTGAATATTTTAGCAGCTAAACTCAAACATCCTGTACTAAGCATGTTGAATTGGTTTTTGTTTGTTAGTTCAAGAAGCGTTTTGTAGCTTCTGAATTGGCAGTGCTTTATACTGTCTCTGATTACAGAGTATTTTAAGCCATAGTTCGCTCACAAAGTTCTTCATTACTCTGTTACCTACTGCCTCAGGGCTGCCGCCCAACTCTCTTGGACAACAGTATGAACTACTCTTTTATGCCATGTATTTCTATAGCATGAGAAGGAAAAAAAGCCTAAGCTTCCAAAATTAATAATCCAACAAAGCAGCCCATTTCTTGTAACGAAAAGCCAGGAGGCATGATGTTTCAGTGGGGTAGAAGAAAATGAGGCTTGACAATACCTTCAGTATGAGATAGATTTATATTCATAGTGAAAAAATCATTGCTTTAGTGATCTATGTAGTTGATGTCAGTCTATTTTCTTTGCAAGCAAGGTACACATAAAGCTTTCTCTTATCACCAGATCTGCTCTTGTAATCTTTTTCTGTAAGAAGGCCAAGGACTGAATAAGACTGGAAACTTCACTACCCTTTCTCCAGCATCAAAACTAAGCGAACCTCATTTCTTTTCCTACCTCCACACTATCTATATTTTAGGATAGTGTGGAGACAGAAATCTTTTTATTTTATAGAATCACAGAATGGTTTGGGTTGGAAGGGACCTTCAAGATCATCTAACTCCAACCCTCCTACCATGGGCAGGGACACCTCCCATCAGACCAGGTTGCTCAAAGCCCTGTCCAACCTGGCATTGAACACTTCCAGGGAGGGGACATCCACAACTTCTCTGGGCAACCTGTTCAGTGTCTCAAGATAGCTGTTTTTCAGATAAAAATGCATTCCATTTCAGAGAGTGTTGCTCATTTATGGCCATCTATTGTTTTCAAGTGACCAAAGGGCTTCTAGTCTGAGCAGGTGAGCAAAACATGCCCATCTCAAAATTTGAAAGGTTAGGTCTTCTAAGGCATAATTGAAGTACTACAGCAATATTATACACACAAAAAATCTTGTGCTACTTGCTTTTTATGCTGCAACAACTCAGTATATGCAGAAAGTACTAACATTTATAGGGATTTGCTATTTCACAGCATTTCATAATGCTATGTATATCTGTGGTGCAGAGAAGTCAGTAGGAGGTAGAGGAACTCTGCATTTTGCAGCACTGAACCCTGAGACTATCAGCTTGGCATCTTCTGGTACCAAACCCACTTTAGGATATATTCTGAAGCCACCCATGGATGAACATTCACTATAGCCATGTTCATAATTGTAGAAGTAACCTGATAAAGGGGTTTTGAAAACTGCTTTACAGTTGTGCACAATGAAATGTTTCAATTATAGATTGCTACCCATACAAATACTACCTAGCAAAAAACATGATGGTTTTCTATTTGAGCTACATGCTGGAGGTGCAAGTCTGCATGACACAGACTTTGAATTATACATCTTGCCCCCAATGGACAAAAATTACAGTTATTGAGATTCTTTGGAGACTGGAAGGATGGTCATTTGGCAAGACTGAATATGTTAGTTATTTGCAAAGTTATGACATTTCCTGATCTTTTGTTTGCTGTGATATTTTGTCCTAAGAATGGTTTCCCATTTATTTGATAGAAGAAAAGCAAAGGTTGTTCTTATTTTATTTTAAGAGTATTTGCTAGTGATGCATACTAAACAAGTTACTGCAAAACAGTAGCCCTGTAAATAAACTTATTATTCACAAAAAAAAAATCAATAGAAAGCTTTTCCCATAATTCGAATGCAAAGGTAAATGTAGACTGTTCAAACATTAAGAAAATCTGAGTATCTGAGAGGAAAACCTGTCATGTGGAATGTGCCTTCATGCATTTGATGTTAGTAAAATTGGGTTGGGGTTCAGACTGATGAACTGTGAAAAAAGAAAACTGAGATGTACATGAATGAGTATGTTTTGAGGCTGACCATCCATCCTGTATGAATATCTAATATATTCACTGTTAATTTCAGGGCAACATCAAACTGGATTTTTTTTTGAGAGAAGCAAGCTTGGCAGACCTTGAACACAGCCAATTCATCACAGCTTAATTTAAAAAAAAGAAAAAGCAACATTCTATTTTCCAAGCATGCATTTCTGCTAAAAACTTGATAGTATGATCAGTGGATATCTACAAAGGAAAGAAAAATGAATCTGCACAGATGGTTTCAAAACTTGTATTTCTTAGTGCTCTTGGATTTCAACGCAACTTCTTTTTCTGAAGAAAATTAAGAAAGTAAAAAAGTTCTATCCCATAAAGCCATGTTACTAACTGTAACGGTAAACAATAATTAAAGGAGTTTTTGTCACTTGCTAAGTCTCACTTTTCATCATGACAGGATATAGTATTTCTGGTCTCAGTCAGTCAGCTCTTTCAATTTTTTTTCCTGTACTGAGCTATACAGGCACTAATATTGTCCAAGATAATGGCAGAAACCAGATCTTAAGTTTTACACACTATAAACCATCAACACTGAAGAGGTAATCACAGAATCACAGAATATTAGGAGTTGGAAGGGACCTCGAAAGATCACCCAGCCCAACCCCCTGCTAGAGCAGGATTGCCTAGACTAGGTCACACAGGAACACGTCCAGGTGGGTTTTGAATGTCTCCAGAGAAGGAGACTCCACAACCTCTCTGGGCAGCCTGGTCCAGTGCTCTGTCACCCCAACAGTAAAAAAGTTTTTCCTCATATTTAGATTGAACCTCCTATGCTCCAGCTTGCTCCCATTGCCCCTTGTCCTGTCATTTGACATCAGAGAGAAGAGCCTGGATTGCAGATAAAGAATACAGCTAAGAGGGAAAATATTTTTGGAATTAACATTCCTTTGTGGATTTTAATATTTAAACAAAAATTAGGAGCGTTTCCATATTTAAGTAGATACTGGAATTATGGCACTGTTCAGGAATGCAGGGATAACAATTAATATAAACAAGTGAAATGTCATATTTGGTTGAATAAAGTTTTTTTCACTACTTACTTCTCCACTGCATTGCAAAAAGCAACTGTGTTTTCATTACTTCCTTGATTTGCTTCAATGAGCTGGAGAGGCCAACCTGTAGCCTAAAAATATCAAAACGACAGCAGAAGAAACAGAGCTCAGTTATTTAGATAACAGAAGCTGAAGGAGCATAAGGCTAACCTTACATCTGATTCCATGAGAACTAACGCTTTCATACCTTATTATCCCTCCCCTGACTTGATGGAGCTCCAAATAAGCACAAATAACCCCATTTTGACAGCACTTTAAATGCTTTCAGAGAAAAAACACAGAGTAATAAAGCATCAGCTACCCTGGGTTTAACAATTACTTTTATTCCCCTCTGTGCAGAATATAAGGCATTCCAGACAAAGCTTTCACAACTCACCTACTGGCAGAGCATGGATAACTCTAAATGCAAAGATGTATACTTGGGTCAAAGCACCCCCTTGTTTGTTTGCCATAGTACCCTTCAGTCAAAATGTTATCTTCAGGAAAGAGTTGAATAGTATTATATCTGCAAGTCCATTTTACTGTTGTACACAGAGACACGTATGAGGCTTAACTAAGACACCAAGTTTTAAACCTCTTCAGAAAGAGAAGCAACTAATGACATGTCACAGAAGAGGAAACTGAGATATAGCAATAGGAGTGATTATTTTAATAATAACTTATATACAACTATGTAAATGTCTTAAAATTAATAACCAATAATAAACCACATTTAAGATTTTTTTCTGGACAAGGAAGTGCAATATACAATAAAAGATGCAGGCTGGGAAATTTTAGTTACAGTTTAAAACATGGGAAAAGTATGTGTATGTGATCACACATTATTTTTCTATAGGACTCCAGTTTCCACTCATTGCAAATACCTGAAAGGGTGCAGTGAATGAGACAGAGAACTGCATATGGAGAGAACTGATGACAACAGGGATAAAGTAACTAACAGAGTGCATCCCTGGACAACTGGAATCTGCCTTTGCCATCTACGGAATTCTCACATTATGCTAATCAAGTCACCTGAACCACCCTTCCCAAATACAAATAGTAACTGTGTATTTCTCATTTCAGCACTCAAACTGAAGGAATGAAGTTTGGTCTGATGATTGGGCTTGGGTGAAGAAGTGAGTCTTGCTAGTTGCTTTGAAAACACTAGATCCTAAATATCATAGATGGAGCAGCCAAATCTATTGGATACTTTTTATGTTGTTTTTCAGTTTTATTTCTAATATGGAGAAAATAAAATCTCTTTTCACAAGGATGTTATGAAGACAGTTTCGTTAGTATTTTTGAACATCTGACTTGGTGATGACAAGGCCAGGGAAAATTAACATTTCCTTTATTATATTGGACATATTTTGAGTAGCACAAATTAAATAAAGCTCAGGGCCATACAACCGCATCCAAGAGCTAAGGATCAGAACGACAGTATGATTTCAGCAATGTAAGTATTTCATCTTGCATACCTATGACCTATCTCAATGCTAATCTCCATGTTTCAGCACCCTTTCCATTTCACTGTCTGCAGTCTTGGTTCTCATCTCCTGCTATTCAGATGTCTCACTTACTCCTTCTGGACCTCACCAATCCAATCTGTGCTCGTCCTCTTTCTTTTGCTGTGGTACTCTACTTTTCCAACAATTCTGGCTGTCTTACTTGGCATCAGTCCTGTCACCCCACAGCCCTTACCTTTTCCAAAACTCCCAGCCCAGTAGCAACGAGTTACTTCTTCAAAGGCTTTTTTTACCTGTCCCTGCCTGAACTTTCTTTCCTTCTTATTTTCCCTTTCTTACCACCTCAAGGTTCAGTTGCCAGCCGCTTACTTTGGCTTGCTTTCTATCCTGACATGGCTGTTTCTCCCTGAAGGAATTCCTGTGAAAAGACTGATTTTTCTGCTACACATCAATTCTCTCCTCTCTTCTATTTCTTCCTCTTCTAGCTTAACAGCTCAAATACTTCCCTGACTTAATCAAATCCTCCCACACATTTGATTGTAGTTGTCCTTAACTCACTCATCTCTTCCCTCTCCTATAATTCCTTCCTCCTCCATCACAGAAGTGTTTGTGCTTGCTCTTGTATGACTGTCTCCTCTAGCACCCCTTCCTCCCATACCACAATTTAATCTCCTCCTGCTCATTTGTGTATCACTATTTCCTACTTTTTTCATGAGAAAGCTTGTTCTGTTCATCATGATGTCAGCATGTGTTAGTTTTCCTATCACAAAGAAAAAGCAACAATAACCTTTTGTGTCTCTACCTATTCATCCTCTCCTATTTTGTATTTATCACCGAATTTCCAAAAAGTGGTGCCCAGGATAGTCTTAAGAGTTCCTATCCTTGGATATATTTCCCCCCTGCCATGTCTCCCCATCTGTATGGGTCTTCATATGTTTACTTCTATAGTTCTCCTTATTCACAGACACAGAAACAAGTCAATCAAGTGTCTCTTCCCCTTTGCTTTATGATACTGTGACCACTGGGAATTAAAAGCAGAAGATGAACCTAAACTGTCTTTTAATATTCACAGTGCAAAGGTATCCTGTAGGCCATTTCAGGATTTCTAGAATGACTCAGAATGCTAACAAGGCCTAGAGGAAAGGGAGGATTTCTCATTTTCTTTTTTCTTCTCTATGTTGGGATTTTGAAGGAAGGAAAATGAGGAGAGATATAACATCAGAGAGAGTCATAGGAGTCTCATAAGACATCGTTATTAAAAACAGCAAAACCACAAATGGAGCTATGAACACCTGAAGGAAGAAGGAAAAAAAGAAAGTATTTGCTTCAAAAAGACAGCTAAAGACAGAGTGTGTGTCATAGGCTCCACAGTTATAGCAGATGTGTCTGTTTTCAGAAAATAATTATATATGCACATATAAGTGTGCATGCAGAACATGGTGAAGACAGGACATGGTACGTTTCATCTCTCAGGATCAGGATATGTCAGCCAAACTAGACACAGAGACAATAATCTGGCTCAACAGAAGGCCAGATTCAGTATAATGTATTCTTATTTTGAATCTCAGGTTTCATATCAGGCCATACAGATTTGTTATCTTATCTCTTTCCAACACATCTTACTCTACATTTCTGTACTTATCCCTCTGTGGTAGTGCTATGGTTCGATGAGCCTACTGGAGCATTCTAGACCATAAGTTAAATTCTCTTCTGGTATAAAAAGTTTCCATTAGAATCAATGGAGATACTTCACTTTCTACTAGGTGAGGAATGAGCTCTATTACCTCAAAATGAAGTCTTTTTTAATAGGTAGGTTGTAGAAATGTGTTGACATTTGAATTATAAGCTGGTTAAAACATGAAACAGGTAAGTCACAGATTCTGCTAGTAAAAATCCTCATTAGCTAGCCAGAGAGGGCACCTTCCCTTCAAAAGTCATTTTTTATGGTCTGCTGGGTTCTCTTCTGATATTAGAATCAAAGGAAGAGGATGCTCAGAGGTTATCATACTGTATAAAAATATCTTAACTAATCAAGTACTGTTTGTTTGAGGGCATCCTTACAAAGACACAAAAATACTGTGGGAAATTCTGACTGTCAAGAAATCAAGTTACACGATTACTGGAAAATATACCTGACACTTCCCTGCATCTCTGTCTTTGGAAGTAGTAAAGACCAAATAAGACATGAGCAAGAAGCCTCACAGTTGCTTTTGGCCAAGCTGAATTGTAAGACACATGACAAAAACTCTCTACAGGAGCAAAAGCTTTTTATTCTCCCAAGGCATACATGTTTTATTTTCATCAGGTCTTTAAATCAAGTGCTTCTAATCCACGTTGCATCAGTGCGAGTGACTATACAAAGTGCAAATACACAAACATGAATCAAGAATTTTAAGCACTGTTAATATAAGAAAAATTAAATACCTCTCTGTCATGTCCGGAGCTGCTGGGCCAAGTAGGTCCTATGTCACGTCTTATGGAAGAGTCAGTTAAACAGGCTTCTCCATTTCCACTTTCAACTCTTGTTTCTTGTCCAGATGGATAGTTGTCCAAGAAAATGGGACACTGAGCATCTATATTGTCAAAGCCTATCTGAAAACTCAGATTTGTGTTTCCTCTTTCCACACTTGAATCAAACACATTTGTGACTGGAGTTAAACTATTCCCTTCATAGATTTCTCTCTCTTGACTGTAGGGATAGGGATCCGCTAGAGAGAAGTTTCTGTAATCAGGTAGTAAAGAAGATCTGAAGCCAACCATTGGTGATACTGGGCCTTGTTGCCAGTGAGAGACAGGATTTCCAGGATAAAGTTCACCATAAGCAACTGAAGGCTGATCACAAAACTGCTGGTGAGGCACATTCAGACCAAAGATGTCTGATGGGAAAAAAATTTCTTCGTGATGATGTGAATGTGATGAACCATAAAAAAAAAATTCATTGCTTACTTCATCAACTATTCGATCGAATCCTAGACGGACCTCTCCAGCAGAGCCAGAATGGTACACTGGGTAAGATGCATGGTCCCCAGTCTGTCCTTCATGAAATTCATCGTGTGAGAAAGGCACCATCCCAAAGTAGGCCATGGCTGATTCTTCTGTTCAGACTTATTAATCCTCAGGGAAGTCTTACAATAGTTCCAAGGTCAAGAGAGTAATGTTCAGAGCTGGAGCTACATACCCACTGAAATGAACCACAGAATAAAAATTAAACACAAAAATATCTAGTATAATGAAAGCAGTACAGTTCTTTGGGCTTTTTTTTGCTTTAGAACTTTCTTCACTGGGTGGAAATATTTTCTTAACCTAGAGCTTGAATATTCTTTAGCCTGATCCTTATTTCCAGATATATTTAAATAATAAATATTTATTATTGTTAAATAATAAAAAATTATTATTATTCAAGTTCTAAATAGTAGCAACATGATGCCCAAAACATTGAACTAAATACTAAGATACTAATTCTAACAAATACGATGTTAAAGAAAATCTCTGTATTATTTGCATTATTTTACACTAGTATAGCACACAATGCAGGAATCTAAAACAAGCAGGTGGGGAAGATCCATATTAACCATTGCTTTAATGGCAGTTTTATTCACATCCTCCTCTTTTTTGTGCCTCAAAATTCTTCATGTTCTATCGCTTTTTATCCTACTGTAATCAGGTCAAGAAAAGTTAAGTCAAAGAACATAGAAGACATGGATCTCAAATTAATATTCAAAACAATACTTCCCAAAAGCTTGGATATGGCATATATAAAGGAAAGAAAAAGAAAATCAACTTCACCCTTTTTTGTTTCCTTGTCTTTCAGAGCAGATATACCTTCAAAACCTGAGGTTGTGTTAATTTTAGTATATTAACAGACAAGGGCATGAGCTTCTGCAGAAATTCGCCATCATTCATCCTGTTACTAGCAAACTTCCTGATTTGATTTTGGCATGTTCCAAGCAGGCCTATGGTTCAGATGGGCAGCATGGACTGGAGACTTTTGCCAGTAGCCAGCAGATACGAGGATATCTTTTTCTGGAAGAGTGTTTAGTTCTAAAGCCAAAATCTATTCTGGGCCACGTGCCCTCGAGGCCTTGGCCTGTTTCATTTACTGATACAGATTTAGCCTAAAAACACAAATGACATGGAATAGCAATACTAGATAAAGTACACAGTTGTGCTGGGTACTTTATCACATATAAGAAATAGAAACATCTGATTTAGTAATTCAATAAAAAATGTATTCCCTAGCAGGAGAAAAAAAAAAGCCACCGAGATAAAAAGTGTGCTCAGAAATTGCTAAAGCTTAGCTCCACAAATAGCTTTTCCAATATGTCCCCAAGATCTATACTGTATTAGTTTAGATAATAGCGCCTTGCAATGAAAATCTATATTACAACAGGAGGTATTCATCACAACTTTATTTATTTTTGTTTTATTTGAAGTCAAACTCTAGGTGATATAGGCTTCTGTCACCCACAGTGAGGAATGAGAAGAGAAATGAAAAGTTAAATAGGCTGAAATGAAATCTCCAAGTTAGAGGCTGCACTACTCTTTCAAGGACTCAACTTAGTGATTCCATGTGTTGTGTGCTTTGGTTTATAAAGTTATTAAGGATAAAGTTAAAGGATTTATAAAGTTATGCTAAGCCAGATAACCAATATGATGCATACCACTATGAATGATCTAAGCATGAACTTCAACTGCAGTCTGTCCACCCTTCTCTCAGAGTGAATCCTGAAGTTCACTATGTTTTTAGATTATGATGACATCCTTTTTTGCAGAAAAAATTAATAAGCACAGCAATAAGAATTTCTTAATGAAATTGTCCTCATATGCAACTTTCTGTTTCTCACGTCTATACAGGTAAATAAAAGAAAGAAAACAAGAAAGAAAACAAGAAAAGGATCTATCCATTAAATAATGAAAGACAACATCTTTTATTAATTTTTTTCCATCTTGAAAATGAGAATGTTTCAGGAAAAAATAAAAGAATGATATCTCCCACCAGCCCCATCTTCCTTAAGAGATTTTGGCTACCTGGAAGAATAGAGGCACAGAAAAAAAAACCCAAAACCTTTTACACACTTTACAACTGTTTATAAAATATTTTCTTTGCATTTCAAACAAATTCTGTTCATAAGGATACATCAATGTCTAAGAGCTAACCTTGCTTATTCACCACTAAGGCTTTCATGTGTAGTATCCCACATTTCTCCAACAGACAAATATCCACACACACAGAGCCCAACTCCATCTATCTGTATATGAATGCTTATCTCCTGCACTCTCCATACTGCTCAGGAAAAGCATTGCTTTCCTGGTGGTTTTTAAAAGCAAGCAGACTAGCTACAGTGCCAAAGGCTGGTCTGTACATTATGCTCCCTTGTTCTCCTCAGTGGGTCACTGAGTAATGAGAAGTCTGCACAATGGAGCAGGCTCCCTCTCCCAGCCTGGACCATGGCAGAGGGAGAGCCTGGCGGGTAGCAGAAACTCATACAGCACTTTTTGCAGCACCATGTCTCTTGTACATAGGCTTGCATTTAAAACTAACCATTTAGACTGGAAACCCAGCATGTCATGCTGTAAATCTCAGTGGCTTAAGTCTCACCTGCTAGTTCACTTAAGTCCAGGTTCTGTATTTGGGCCAACTCCTGATCCTTTTCTAAACAGCATACAAAGTTCAGGAAAGGATTTGGCTCTCTGCCAGTCACTATTATTCTATTTGAATGGTGCAAAGTGCATTGATAACAATGAATTTTTGAAAATCACTAATAAGGCAAAAATTATAATGCATTTTAAAAGTTAAGATTTTAGGTCTATTTTATTTGCCTTGTGGTTTCTGAATTCACATTTTGGAAGGTCTGGCTTTTTTCCTCCTATAGCCATGAAGCCTTTCCCTTTTAAATTACATCCATGTTTACACATAATCATGTGGTTCTGGGATCAGGAGTTTTAAGGGAAAATCCCAGCAAATACTGTAAAATATTCACTACAAGTCAAGAGATCTGACAGCATCACACAATGCTCACAACTTTGATTTGCTGTCCAAGCACACAAAAATACTTTCCTTACTTCAGCATGCAAATGCATTCTAGTATAAAAGCTTGGTGCACTGGCGGGCTCAACTTCCCCTTTTTACAGAAACCTGAGAGGAGATGATTAGGTCACCTGCTAAAGCAGTAAGCATATTTGCTGCAACCTCTTACCTGAAATACATAATTTGTTAGAAGAATATACAGTCTCCTATGTCTTCCTGTTCACAGACGCATTCGGATGACCTATGTGCTTTCAGGATCAAGGGGGTGTAACTTTTTAATCATAAGTTTTCCTTCCTGTTTAACCGGTTTACTATGGTAGTGATTCTTTCCCACGTCTTCCTTCAGGGAAATTTCAAACAGCAGTAACTATAAAAAGGTAACATCTTATCTGTTCTTGTCAATTTGGGAACTCAACTGTTTTGGTTTTTTTTTTTTAACAGTATGGTAGATGATCTCACACTTTCACTGCAAGTAACAAACATAAAAAAAAATAACAGGACAACTTCTCCAAGAGAAAGACTTGCCTCTTAGAAAGACTTCTGCAGTATAACAGGATTCAGAAATTTTACTCTGCTCCATCTTCATGCAGCTTCCATCAAGCTGCACTGATTGTGTGTGATCTGAAAGGAGCTCCTAACCTTGCTCACAGGAGAAGGAGACAGTACAAGTCTTGCATGGCAGAGAGGCCTTCTGGCTTTGGCTCCTCTGTATGCAGAGCTGGGACACTCTAATGGGGGAAGAAACTCCCTTATGCTGGGCTGTCTCACAAAGACTGATGAAGCCTTGCTCTGCAAAGGGCTTGCTGAAGAGCTGGAGTAAGTATAGCACTGGTTACAAACATCTTCCTAGACCTCAAGGAGCCCAGGACCCTCCATAAAAGGGAGCAGCAGAGGCTGCTCCAGGCACGACTCCGAGGGAGTTCCCACTCCATGCTTCATACCATTCCTTAAAAAGGTATAAATCGCTACACTGAAGTGGCTATTCAGAATTCACACAAAATCCCAATCCTAGTCTGACTCCAAGGTTGTTACAGGAAGGAAAATATCCTTAAAAATAGTGAGGAAGTCAGTATCAACAAAACAGTATTTCAGCTATAGAAGGCTGTGCAGTAAGACTGAACAGATTAGGATAAAGCATTTAAAGTTAATAATTAATCTGAGATATCTCATATCTGATAAACTGAATGAAGTAATAATTTGATAAAGTATTACAAGGAAAACTCTGCCCTTCAAAGTATAGCAAAAAGCTGTCAATGATATCATTGTGATTTAAAAGCAGTTAGCCAAGAACAAAACATTTTTCAGTTGGTGAAAGGTGGTGCATTTTTTCCTCATATATTCTCCTACCTTTAAAACGTCAACTTGCTCCACAAACTATTTGGTGGCATTTGTGCTTCACTGTAGTCGCTGCCAGCGATCCTGAGAGAGAGGAACACACCAATTTTAGAGGCTGCCATTTCAGAGTTTATGGCAGCATTATGTTGCTTCATCTTGTAGTGACTGGACACAGTAAAAGAAGGAGAATCAAGAAAACAGGAAATATCCATGGGAAGAGCTCATATTCCCCAGTAAGCACAGAAGGCTATATACATAATACTAACTGAGCCAGGACATTTCCCCCTCTGTCCCCATAGTGATTTTCAGGAGAAGGTTTTTCTTGGGAAACTGAATATTTTCAGGATTTTATTAAGCTTTTAAGGTGGCCACTATTTTGCTGTTTTCTGTTTCCCATAGAAGTAGTAGGCAGGAAACTGCTGAGTCACTCTCTACACTAATTCCTCCTAGAAGTATCAAGAACTGTCCCCTCCTCTTTTGCTGGCATGTGGGACAAAATCTCTAGAGACAAAGAAAACTGGATACTCCCTGGGATGCCTCCTTTCCTTCTGTCAGATATTCTCATTGCTCCACCAACCGGCAGGAGCCTACATCTCAGATTAAAGGAGAATCACGTATTTGATTTAGCCATGTGCGAGCATGCTCGTATGAGCCAGGTCCAATAAAAACCTGTGGGCAAAGAGCTAGCAAAATAATTGCTGTAACACACCCCAAGATAAAGTACAGGATCTTTAGCAGGCTTTTGCGCTCATTGTTGCTTCACACACATTTGGAGCTTTCCCAAATTGCATCCTTGCATTTGAAGCCTTGAGGCTTCCAGTAATAATAGGCTTGCAAAGGGAATACAGAAAAGTGTTTC
Source organism: Mesitornis unicolor (assembly GCF_000695765.1). Classification (NCBI taxonomy): domain Eukaryota; kingdom Metazoa; phylum Chordata; class Aves; order Mesitornithiformes; family Mesitornithidae; genus Mesitornis; species Mesitornis unicolor. The sequence continues at coordinate 30,571 of NW_010205244.1, read as the reverse complement.
AGCAATCCGCGGGGCCAGAAATATGGCTAAACTGAGAGCCAGTGAGGAAACTGCTCCATTTCATAACCGATCCAGCTGCCTGTGTTCCTATTCTCCAGTGCCACCTACTGTCACTTCCCCAGAACTGTGAGGGAAGGAACAGAGATCACTGTGTCAAGCACAGAGGCAATTAAGCTTTATGTCTGGCTGCAGGGAATGTCATCACATCTATCATCATCACTGACAAATATGGCCCCTGTCAGAAGGTTGCCCTTTACGGGAAAGATTCATGTTGAAAACCTGCTTGAAGATGGTGTGATACTACTTCTCTTAGATCAGTGCTCCAAAGTACTGGGCAACAAAGCAATGACAAGGTATCAGCAAAACTTCCTAGGTACCACAGGGTTTTTCCACGTGCAGGTGAAAACAAAGTGATCAGTGTCAAGATTTTGTTGCATTTAAGCAGCCAGATGAACAGGAATTCTGGTAAAAAAAGGTGTTAAGGTCTGGGGTTTTCTTTGTATTACAGGCCCTTCTTTCTTTCTCACAAGTTTCATTAAGCAGGGACTGTACCCTCCTACCTCTTTAGTAAAACCCAGCAAAGTAAAAGCTGCTGGGAAAAGAAAATAAAAGTTGAAACCAAAATACAGTGGTTGAATCACTGTCAAATGATTCATCAGTGAAGGGCAAAAAGGAGTTCTGAATTCTGAAAACACTCCTCACCCTCTGTTTACTCACACAGAACAAGTCAGGGAAAGGACAGAGAGAGAGAAGGGGGAGGGAAGCAAAGTTTCACTTTTCCAAGAAAAATAAATAGAAAACATTTTGGTTTACATAGAAAATGTTTTCACAGGCTCTGCTGACATCTACATATAATATACAAAGTTACTAAGTTACCAGCACCCTCTTGAGGTTTGAAATACGCTATTGTGAAAGATCAACATCCACAGACTGCATACACAGACTGCAAAGCTAGCCATGACTAAATGTAGGCTATGGATTTTAATCTCTCCTTTTATTTGAACATCTTTTGTACTTTGATCCTCTGAAAGGAACAGCAGACTTTACCAGAGTTGTTTCTGGCAGAAGCAATTACTCCAGCTTTAAAAAAATCAAATTGCTGAGAAAATTAAGTGCTGAAATGGAGAAGTCTAATCACAATCTTCTTAAAACGTAGTTAAAATAAGACAAGCAGGCAGATTTTTTTATGTGCATACATACACACGTACACACACACTCGTATATTTATGCTTATATATGAATTTATGTATTTAAACACACATGTATATGCATAGATGTATAGTTATGTGTATATTTAACGTATATATAGAACTCTATGAAAGTCTAATGTATGTGTACACATACATACAAGTGCCCAATAAGTGCTAAGTGACCCAAGAAGAGTTTAAATCCTTCAGAAAATAAGTCAAGTCACAGGTTTCACCTGAGAAAGTCAAACGTCCCAAAGCTGGAGTGCTTAAAGCCAAAGCTTTCATTCATACAGCTTTATAAGCTTACCTTTGTGCTGTTTTCTTCCATTTCTCTTACCTTGTGTGATTTTTTTCACTGTTTTCTTATGCTTTTCTTTTCGTCTCTCCTGTCCAGTGTGCCTTCTCAATGGCTTTCTGTGAAATTCAGCTTTGTCATTCCAGTGTATTCAATAGGGTTTGTTGACCTTCCAGAAACTGTTCATATCATAGACTGTACAAATACAAAAACACAGCCTTGTGATACTAGCACACTGTTAAGACAAGATGTCTAGCCACTGCAGCAGGCTTTTTCCTATGGAGAATTTAGTGAGCTGGCCCATCACCATTCCTAAAACACTCTCCTGTTGCATGGAGCTCTACAGGATTGCTAGAGGAGAAGGAGAGCAGAGAACATCTCAAAGGACACAGCTTGGCCACTCCAGCAGACCTGAGGTGACAGTGTCAGGGTGACTTTGCTATTACAGCCTAGCCATGCTGCCTCAGGGAGCTGTTAATATTATGATTGCCTTGAAGAGGACCTAAATTAAGTTTGGCTTTAAATTCAGCTCCTAAGTGACCATGTAAGTGGGAAGGGGAAATGGTAACAAAGACCCACCGGCACTCTGTGCTGGGGTTTCCTGTGAGTGGACCTTCGATTCTCATGGTGCATCAGCTCAGTGGTGTGTTCAGTATTCAGATGAAGTAGCAGGACTGAGTACTTTACTCTTATTGATGCCATGGTGAAACCACTGGAATTATAAAACCTTATACTAGGTTTATACCATAAACCAGCATACATGATACTATAAGCAAGCGAATATATATTGTAAACCTAGTATAACATCTGAACCAGCTCTTTTCTTTATCAAAGAAAACAAATTAATAACTGTTTAAGCATAAAAATACTGGCATCTAAAGCCAAAACAATAGCTTCCTTACACAGTATCAACCTTTGTGCCATTCCACAAGGATGCTTTCCTTACATTTGCCATAGTGCACACACATATTGCAGTACTACAACATCTTAAATAATGCAGTATTTCTGAATTTTCCCTGAACTTCTTGCACACAGGTAGCTTCTTACATATTTCTTCCAATTTTAATTTTACTGTATAATTGCTCGCAGTATGACTGAAACACTCACTTTAAAAAAAACAAACAAAAAAAACCCAAAGCCAAAACATATGGCTTTTACATAAAAAGTAGTTTGTGGGTGTATATATAATTTTTAAACCAACTGAACAGCATTCCTTATATGCAATTCAGGATATAAAGCATCTGCTTAGATAGCTAATTTGGCTGCATACTTAGGCTGCCTATGCATGCCAGCAAAGCATTCATTACTGTTTTCATTAAAACTTTACCTGCAGCATGAAAGCCAATAATAATTTACTTAAGTTTTCACATAAATAATGCAAAAGGACTGCTCACCTGCAATAAAACATACTTCTGCAAACTGCTATGTGGAAATTAAGCTCACAGCAGCCCTCCACCACAATTGGACCAGCCCATGACCTAGTGGCTGGCAAAGAGACTTGCACCACTGAGAATCCTGCTTCATCTATCACCTCAAAGTACCTTTCTCATCAATGGTACCCACACAGATTATTCTTACCACAGCAACTGCTCTCTGCTGTGTCAGGTCATATGCTATCCTCCTTGTAGTTTTGCTAATCATGTTTTTGTATTTATGAACCAGGGGAGCAACAGGGAAGACCTCGTTCACTGGACCCAAAGAATTAAACAGGTAAGGTGTGCCCACTGGGGCTGAGCAAGATATTCACACTGCATGCAGCACTTCTGCAGCAATAAATGTACATCCCACTTGATGATATCAAAGGTACTCAATCCCATTGCAGTAGCCACGACTTAGATTTCTGTTTATTTTGGGCAGCCCAACCAGCCCTTATTGTTTCTGCTTCTCTGGCCTCCCCACCTTGCTCTATCTTTCTCTTAAGTGCAGGAACAAATCAATGTCAAGAAGGGAGTCCACAGCATAGTGCTTCACATCAGAGATGAGCTGCTATACATGTACAACTCAAGGAAACTGTGAGGCCCAGATGGGGAGAGCAAGAGAAAACTGTGGGGGTACCTCAGGGGAAGATGAAGACGAAGGAGTTGCACATCCATGCACAACAGCCTCTATAGGTGGCTGTTATCTTCCAGGGACACGTGCCCAGCTCACAATGAGGTCAGATCCTCTGGCAAGCACTGGGTTAGGAAAGGAAGAGAGAAAAGTAAGCGGGTGATCTACTCATCCTCACTCCTTCAACAGCCCAAGAAAACCCCCCAATTCAAAAATCTACACAGACAGTAGATTCCTGGCACTTTTGCGTGGGGGGTGACTGCTATAAAACAAACAAATAATAGCATCCATTACCATGGCCTACAAGAGGGTCAAAACTACCATGCACTTATTACATGAACGTAGATAGGGAGAGACACACTTTTCACTATAGTTTCCAGAGGAAGTGAAAAAACAGAAAGCTTTGGAGTTAGGTACATTCTCTACATTCTGCAGTGATGTCTTGTCACTCCTGCCCCACCCACCTATGCCTCCTTTGAGGTTCATGCACAATAAGAAACCTCAGTATAGAAGAAGTTTTAGACTAAGAGCAGTGACCCTGTTATGAAGAGATACATCACAAGCAGCACAACCATCTCCCTTCTTTCCCAAAGAAGTGCTGAACTTACCAGATCCATCTAATCCCAAGCATGGGAACACTGCTCCTTCCAGTTCTGGCAGCGTCAGTGTGGGAGCTGTCCTGATGCAAAGATCGAGGACCAGGTGCCTGACTGCAAACCTGCAGCCTTCAGGTCAAACATGAGTCTAGGGTATGCCTAAAAGCAAAAAAAAAAAAAAAAAACCAAAAAAATCAGAACTCACTGTCATTTTGGTTTTCACTAAGGGCTGGTTGTTTTTTGAAGGAGGTAGGGACAGGAGTTTCAAAATGTAAAACAGAGCAATCTGACCCCTTAGGCTGAGAACCTAAAAAGAAAGGAAAAAAAAAAGACAACCAAGCAAGTTTAAATACACCTGACATCCAGGTGCTGAGGTGTCATCTCCGAAGGCTGTACTGCAGGCCTCTAGGATATGGTCTAAAATAAGATATCATACTTTACCACAGTAACATGGCCTTCCTTTGAGGCCTCATGTCACAGCATCTTACAATCAATGGCCATGAAAAAAAATAGTAGTGGAATTTGAGAACATAAGCACGGTTTATCTTGAAATTTAAATAAATCTCATCCACAGAACTCCTTGAACATTTGCACTTACTTCTGGCTGCCTCAATTAACTGTGCCATGCCTACATTATAGCAGCAAGTCCAGGAAAAATCCAGACATCCCAGTCTGAGGCTGGAGCCCACTCGTGTTACATTGTTCATGTCTGCTGCAGACCAGAAATAGCTATTCTCATTCTTTGCTTGGTTAATCGACTTTTATATCCTTGATTCAATTGGAGTTATGCAAACTTCATGTTTGCTATCAGGCTATGAAGAGGCCTATTGTAACTAGGATATGGTTCTCTTAGATGTAAATGCACACGCAAAATAGAAAGAGCTTTGATATTGAGATTTTCCCCCCCTGAGGTTCAAGTATTTTATCATTTTAATAATATTCCATTTTCCTGTTGCACTCACTTTTAAAACATCTTTTGTATTAGCTTAGAGTATTATAATTCCTTCAAAATTCCTCTGGAGGGCACCATTACCATAACTATACAATTAGCTACAGATGGATGTAATAGTGATAAACACTAAATAGCCTTGTTGGCAGGAGGCAGTGTCTTTTAACTGAGATAGCTTCTTTATTGCTGCCTGGTTTTTTACTCTGCTTTAGAGAATATGGGAAATCTTAGCTAGAAAGAGAGAATTTAGAAATTATTACTGTAAAGGTTTGTCTTGCATAAAGGTGGTGCAGTTTTAGATTTTTTTATTTTTTTTTCCCCAGTCATCATCTTTGTTAGCAAGTACTAGAATTTGTTATATCCCTCAAAGGCTTTGAAAAGGTGATATTCCCAAGGCACAGCATGATTTGTGACAGTTTGCGTTGGGAAGGGGTGGAGGAACTGATTATCTTGCAGACTCCTCCTGTTCCCTGTGGCCACTTCTGCATCTTTGAGGCTGGACCAGCTACTGTGAGAACTGTACTCCACTTTCCTCCCATTCATCAGAGCTGCCCTGTTCCACAATGCAGAGCAAGGTCATCTGTTCCTCCAGGATTTAGCAAAGCCTGTCCGACATAGAGGGAAGGATAATATGTTGGAGCTAGAAAAGAGATTGCGACATACCAGGGTTTCCTAGTAGCTGTGTGTTTTTCAGAACTGAGAAGGAAATCAGAAGTGAGCCTTGCAGCTCCTAGGAAAACTTTTTCTGAAAGCAGGATAAACTCATGAAAGCTTGGACGGTCAGCTTTAAAATGAACTTGTCTGTCTAATCTGGTCGCCCTCTTGTGATCAAGCAGTATATTGCATGATCATTTTATCTGAGCACTCTGAAGTTTTATAGGGTAAACCAGTGGTGAACCGCAATCAGAATTCAGGTTTTGAGGTTTCTAGTTGTTTGTTTGGGGTTTTTTGTTTGGCCCGGGGTTCTTATTGTTTGGGGTTTTTGTTTGCTTGTTTTGGTTTGGTTTTGTTTTGGTTTTTTTGAGGGTTTTTTGTTTGTTTTGTTGTTTGTTTGTTTTTTCCTTCTGCATCTTCTGGGAAACATCATAATTAAGTACAAAAGTATTTTTCCTACTTCCTCTTGGTTTTTTCCTTTTATGACTGGCACATGTAGTTGTTTCCTTTTTTTACAATTAGACTAGAAATTATATGAGTATGTGCAATACTTGTGTGAGTATCTATAGCAAGTGGCATAGCAAGATTGTAATAGTGATGAGGATCTTGGCATACTCTATCACATGGAAGAAAATGATACTGATATAGTATGTTCCTAATTAGGCCATCAGGCAAAGAAAATAAGAAGGAAGGGTATACTTCAGTTATGGCAGGAATTATATAAAATAAACTAATATTAGAAAGTGCCAGCACATACAACTAGAATAAAAACTATTAGCATAAAAATAAATAGAGGTTTTGAATTAACTTATTGTGAACTTAAGTTAGGATCTGCATTTATATTTTCATTAGTAAAAATTATCCTTGCTCTTTTTCGTTGATCCCTTATCCATTTCAACCTGAATTCTCTGTTCCCAATTATCACCTAATTCAAAGATGCGCGTTTTATTTCAGGATCTTCTTCCTGACATCTGCATTGCCACTGTGAACGCTGAACTCTCACAGCTTCTCCTCCTAATCACTAGCTTTCAGTAGCAATGGAAGCATTTTGTTTCAGATGAAAAGATTTTTAAAAACACAAAAATGAATGACATGAACTTTTCAAATAGATGTAGGAGGGAGGAAAAAAAATGATAGGTCAGATTTTGGGTATACCAACCTTGACATTGTCCTTTTAAAGTACTCCCCAGGCGGCTTTAACTTTTGCAACCAGCACTCAAGCAGCAGCTCACCCTAGGGCCCAGTCAGCTTGGCAGGATGACAGAGGTCAGCATTTCACACGAATGAACAATTTCTCCAATACAGAAGGAAAGCATCAGCTCACTCACTCTCTTTTCACCTGTCCTTTAAAGTTTAAACTGAGACCATCATAGGTACTGTGCACAATGCAATGAAAATCCCTCTTTCTAATAACCCTTTGAACCCTTATGATGAGAAGTGATACCCTTACAATTTTAAACAGAGACACAGAAGCCACAGAAGGGCTCTTCTCTCTCCTCCCCTGCACCAGTCTCTTTTTCTTATGTACTTTCCCTCACAAACCAACCCCCGTTAAATCTCTAATTGAATCACTGCATATGAGAAAATGCAGAGCATTCAAACTGTGCGAGTGGTGAGGTCAGGCGGGAGCAGTACATTGACCAGATTCTCTTTATAGATTGATGCATTTCTTTCTGCTTTGGGTGTGACTGGGTAAGAATATCATGCTTTTTACTTACATACAAATTATTTTCAAGTGGGAGAGGAAATCTCCATACAGTGATATATTTCATGAAACCACCACACAGAACATGCACACTGAGGCCAAATGAAACAGACGACAGTAAAAGTCTTTTTAGCGAGTCCTAATCAAGGCACTAGGCAACACACACACAACTTCTAGTAAACTCAAGGGGTTAGGGTTAAGGGATCACAAATCTACAAGCTATAATCAAAGATTTAACTCTTTAGCCCTAAAAAGTGAAAATTACACACCTTACTTGTTATTAGTTGAATAGTTGGAACAGGCGTGGAAACTCAGTTATCTACCCAGATTCTCTGGACAATTCTCAGAGCAGACCTGTGTGACTTTGCTTCAAGCTCACTGTCAAAGAAAGTTGGTAAGGAGAAAGCAAATGGAAGCATGGATGAGGAAATTTGCATGAGGTTTGGTTTTCTGCTACATAGTCAGCCAACTTCTGCACTCCCAAAATTCAAGACTCAAATCAGATTTCTCTAGGGTTCTGCTATAACTCAATGTGCAATTTTTATGGAAAAAAAAATCAGAAACCAATCGCTAGGCAGCTATTAAACATAAAATAAGTACTTAGCAATATTCAATTAAGACAGATTAGATAAATTAGGTTTAAAAGGCTAGGAAAATAGTAGAGGTGAAGTGAAGAACTGTTTTACAGAGTTTACAATGGCGGTAAGATAATTTTGTGGGTCCTGAAGCCACATGCTGATGTGTGCCATTCCAACTTTCTGCACAGAAGAGCAGGACCCAGGGGGCTATTAAAACAGTAGAAACAATTATGACTGTGAAACAAACCCATGCTTCCTGAGTTCCAAACTCTTGTAAGGGCCATTATAGTTACTGCTTTTATACTCAAAAAAGCTTTAAGCAGAGAACATCATGGAAGGGCCATGAGACCTGAATTTATGAGAGAGTTAAGAAATTGTTGGAAGTTGTAGATGCCCCCTCCCTGCAAGTGTTTCAAGGCCAGGTTGGACAGGGCTTTGGGCAACCTGGTCTAGTGGGAGGTGTCCCTGCCCATGGAAGGAGGGTTGGACTGGATGATCTTTAAGGTCCCTTCCAACCTAAACCATTCTATGATTCTATGAAATTCTGAGCCTCTGACTATCCAGTTGTCCTAGCCTCAGTGTCATTTAGAAGAAGATCGGGTAACTAAAATGTCAATGTGTAGGATTAATCATAAAGCCTGGGCTTTCATTGCACAAAGCACCACTTTGTCTTTTCCTGCCAGAGGACTGTAACTGAGTAGACTGAAGCCAAGCACCAGATACACATTTATTTAGACATACATACCGAATGAAGAAACGTGGAATCGCAGATGATGCTCCTTTTTATCTAATGAAAAAGAAGCCTAAGACATCCTGATCATGACAAGCCTATAGTGGTACCAGACAGTGAAGAAAACTGTCTTACATTGCATTTTTCTGATTCAAGTATTTTTTTCCTTTTTATTGCTCTTTATCTCATCTGAAACTATAAGCTCCAATGAACTGCTGAAATTCAGTTACTATCTTTCTCAGTCCCATATTGTTGAACCTTTTGTTGCACCACTGAAATATTTGGACGAGGCGAGAGATAACCTCTTGCAGCAAGACACAGCCTGTTGAAAAACTATAATACTCAGAAAAAGGATCCTTTACATAAATACTTTGTTTTGGTTTTTTTTCCTCTCTTTTTGAGTGATATGTCTTAGAAAGTTTGCAGAAAGAACAGGGGGGGTTCAGGGCCCCATTTGCCAGAAGGAAAAAGCTTATGATCCATCCACATCTCTGAGGGCTGAATTTCAGCTCGAATTCCCTGGAGCCTGGCCTGAAGTGGATGTTGCTTCAGTGAATTCAATTTTCCAGAGTATTAAGAACTGAGAAAGTAAAATAGATGACAGGCACTGAGGGTGGAATTCTAGCTCCACTGGAGGTTAATGGGGCTTTCTGCCACTGACTTCAGGCAGGCCAGGATTTCACCCCAGCTTTGGGGAACAGAGCAGAAAAATGTTATACAAGATTTAAACTTTTATCGTGTAAGGCTGAGTTTGGTAGTAAAATGTCAATAATGATGCTAACTTTGCTTGTAAAACTCTTTGAAAGGTGTGGAAGGAAAGCACTACGTAAGAATGTGGTATTAGAGATATTCCACTGAAATATTGAAAGAAATCAAAACTATTTCTAAAAATTACTATTTTAACAATACTAAGTCTTTGAAGGCGTTAGGAAAAAAATAAGCCTTCTGAACAAGCTATGGATTTTCATATTCCCTTCAAAGTGGAAGGCATTTGAGCAATGCAAGACAGTCCTAATCCTTGACAGTCTCAGTTTGCCCCATTTTAAACACAGTTTTCCTCAGCAGAGGCATAGCAGCACAGCAGAAGAAAAATAGTTTAAAATAACGTAATGGGGAAGCCTCATCACTAAGACTTCCCACAGTCAAACAGACAAAAAGCCACTGGGGCTTGAGACTAGAGATCTCAGCACTCTTTCTTTGCTCTGCCATGGTCAGGGCTCCTGTGAGTTTCAGAGTTAAGTCTCTTTCCACCTCTGGTTGTCCTGCTGGCTCACCTCCCTTTCTTCTTATGACTGGGGAAGATTTTTAATAAACATTTGGCTTTAAAAAAAATCTCTGAAAACTTGTCTCTAGATCTATATCTAGTAACTAGATACTAGTATCTAAGAGGTTATTACTTACTGTGTTTTCAGTCTCTGTTTTGGGGATGTGTTTTACCAGAGTCGTATGTAATGGTGGTCTCAAACATCACTGTAGATTTTAAAGTGCTAATGTAATGAGCAAAGCCAATATTTAAAACTGATGTAGCTTGAGGTCAGTCACAAATTTCTTGGAAGTATGTTTGGTAATTTAGTAAGGAATTATCAACTGCTAAAACTCATTGTGACAAACAGAAAATCACTTCTGATGTACAAGAGGTTTTTGATGCTCTGTCTTATCCTCAGAGAGGAAAATGAGAAGAACTGTATAAAAATAATCTACACTTAATTCCAACTCACATATCATTTCATTGGTGAGAATATTTTACCTTGATCTCAGTGGTATGAAGACACATTAAGATATAGGCCATCTTAATACTACCAGATGTAAAGAAGAAAGCAAATTAAGAAAGAAAAACGGCAATAAAGAAAGCAGGCAAAGCTGTATGGCAATGGATCAAAAACTCTGGAGCAAAGAAAAGAACAGCAAATAAGGAGGGGAGCAAAAGAGATAAAGTCATAAGAGAGGGCAGTAGAGGATGGAAGAAGAAATAAGCAGAGGAACAAAGGCATTATCTAAAGCAGAAGTGCAGTGGAGGCAAAAAAAATATTTAAACAGAGCAGAGAGATGTCACAGAAATAGAAAACAAAGTTGTAGAGAGAAAACTGATGAATTATGAAAATGGGATACAAAAGAGAATAAGGAAAGCAAAGGAGCTGAAATAGAGAGAAAGAATAGAAAAAGACATCACTTCACCTCTGGGCATACATTTAATTCCAGTCAGGAGGTGGCTTGGGGCCTACATGCAGTTCACCAAATTCCCAGGAAATTAGGAAGAAAAAAATCTGACACCTCCCCAACCCCACAGACTACCATAGGTTCTGGATAACACCATTACAAGCTCCCTTTCAATGCCTTTAGGTTTTCTCTGGCCTACATGGATTTCTCCATTCTGTCTTACTGCTCCAAAATTTTTGCCAACCTTACTTTACCTCCCCAGCTGCCTCCTGCACTTTCCTCCCATTATGCTTTTGTTGTTGTTGTTTTACTTGCTATTTTTTACCTTGATTTCAAAGGGCAACTATAATGACTGTTTGTTTCTAACCAACAGTAACTGAGTGAGACATAACAGCGTATCCACAAAAATTACAGAACTATTGTAAGCAAGGAAAATATGTCAAGAAGAAACAAGAAGCCAGCACAATTCAGTATTTTGTCTTTTATACTGCCAACTCTGAGCAAACATCCTCATCCACGCGTTAAGTATTATAAGCTTCTCGCGGGCAAAAAATGTTAAAAATCTTACATTTTAAAGTGTGTAAAAGAACAGCCCTGGTAACTTGAACCAAAATTGATTTTGAGGAGTTCAGTGCTCTTTTTTTTCATAACTTTTTTTCTGCAATCCTGCCCCAGCTATGCTCTTTTAGCCCCTCAAAAGTCAATTAGCAATCAGGAAACAACTTCCAACTCCACTATCAGGTCTGCAAAACTGGGTCCCATGTAAGTATTAAAATATGTGGTCAGAATAGAAGTTTTACATGCATGCAATGCTTTTGAGAATTGATTTGATTCTATCGCTCCAACATCATTTAATTTGAACTCCAGGAGTTTGTAACATAAAAAAAAATAAATTAAAAAATGAAGCTCAGTAAGCTGCTTTGGCAAAGCATGCCCTTAGCAAGAACTCTTCCCATTTCATTCTTTGCTGTGAAGAAAGGAAAGCAAAGCAGACTTGAACCACTAATGAAGCACTTCAAGAAATAATGCTATGCATGTGAATGTGATGCTGTTAAATGTTATTCATTAGAGCTCCTGATTAGCAGCCATCTTGCTGAAAAGAGTGACAAGACCTTGACAATAGCAGTTTAGGATTTTGAGCTAAGCAATGCTATGCCAATTGGTGCACTGTATTAACGTAGCCTTAAAATAGGCCAGATTTAAGGGGCAGGAGGGTAACTAATTAAGACTTTCTTTCCTCCTTTTTATAAAACACCGATTGGGGTGGCTCATGCCGGGACTCTACGCAACACGGGTGAAGCTCCCTGTTTCAGTGACATCTGTTATGCATTAGTACAGGTAAAATTAATGGTTTCCTGTGTGAAAGCAGCTTTATAAATAGGATAAAGTCTGTTTCACTCATATGGCCCAAAAAGTGCAGGAAGGCTCAGCTGGGTTTTGAGCACAGGTGAAATTGCACCATTCTCATGGTAAAAATCCCTGGATGGAGATAATTATGGGTTATTTCAACTCAATCTCTGTTCTCTGTTTAAGTTACTAATCTTTCAAACTCAAAACATTTTGTGAGTATATAAAACTTGCTAGAGTACTTTTTCCACCAGAAAAGTTTCTAAAGTCTACGACTGGTTTTCTAGTTAAAACCAGAGAAAGCACCCCAGGTGACGATCCTGTTGAGGCAGAGTGGGAACCGGCAATGCAGTTTTTTATTCCAGGGTATTTAAAAAGAAAACAAGAAAATAAGAGCATTTCAACTTTGTGTAGAAAAATACTTTTGAACATTTTCACATGAAGCAAGCATTTTCTGAGAAAGAAGCCAGCAAAGGATTGCAGCCTTGATCACTGAACTGAGGGTTAAACAGGAAAAAACTCAGGCAAGTGAAAAATTACAAGCATGATCCGTAAAATATTCTGACAGCTGGACACCACGTAAGCTTTACCATTCAAAGTCCAAGAAGAGAGTCCAACTGTGCAACTCAAGCAGCTCAAATTGCCTGGCAGGGATGATTCAGTGACCAGTTTTTCCCCACACGGAAAATGGGCATGCAGCACCCACTCCTACTCTTTTCTGCTTGTGCTGCTGAAGTTGTCCAGCTGACCCACATGTGGCTTCTGAGCTGAAGCTTCTTAAAATGTAAGCTTCAAAAATATTGCAGTTTTCTAGATGTAACATACCAGTGAACCATCAAAGCAATGGACAAAGGGAAACGCCGAGCATGAAAACGAACCATTGCTCATAACTTTACTTAAAATGTAGAGCACAGAAGGTGAGCCTTAAACACCAGGGGGTTACAGATTTTAAATTCAAGCAAACAAGATTGTTCATAGGCCTTTAATAATTACCACATCTACCACTATTACCACATCCTTATAGTCTCTGATTTCCACATAAAATGAAAAGGAGTATCCCCTCAGTATAGGCTGTGTAAATCTCACCTATTGTAAAGTGCTTTCAGTGGTTATCAGTAGAAACAAATGCCATCTAGGCAGCTAAGCACCACATAAGGTGAATCTGGTGGAGAGTAGAGTGCCTTATCTTGAACAAGTTTCTGCCCATATATCCACACATAAGTAATTTCAAAATGACCACTTTCCAAGTTTGGATAAGCATGACAGCTACACACCAAGACATGGTTCGTAAAATGAAAGCCACCATGTTACTGCAATTCTTTTGCTCATGTAAATCTCACTAATCTCCAACAGTAAGTGTGTTTACATATATTTAAACTGCATATAAATTAGATCTGGCATAGGTTTTTAAAATCCAGTTTAGAAGAACCCACTTGGAACCCACTATCTTATTAGTAGTGCTTTAAGCTCTTGTAAAACTTAATTCTTATGAGAGGTGCAAGAGGAAGCGAAGTGGCTCCAGCCCAGTACTGAAGAATGGAACAGATTCCAGAAACAGGCTTGCTATGGTGGAAGTAATCGTCAGCACTTAATACACGAAGAAGGTACAAGCGCAGCAAAGCGCGTCAGGGCACACCATCCCTGCAGCGAACACTAAGGTCAACAGCTTGGACACTTTCCTAGAAGTATGCACATTTCTCTGCTCTTTGCTGAATAAGGATGAGCTGGTCCCCAATCCAGCAATCCATTACAGTGACAAAGTAGCTCTTAGTATGCCCAGTAACACGCATGACAGCAGCAAGTGTTGAGCTGCAGCCAAATTCTGTCTCTAAGTGAGATAAAATCAGATCCAGGAGGCTAATAAGATAAGGATCAGTGCTCTGTGTACATCTATTCATTCATCAGAGAAGCAATTTAAGTACAGAAAAAATAAAGGGTATATAGACAAAGTAGAGAAGGAGGGGGAGAAGCCTTCCTTGGATCCTATTTATGTTTCAGAAATTTTGTGGGAACATTGAGTAGTTATTGTCACTGTCAATAATATTTTTCTGAAAGTGTTGACTAGCATAAGGAAGAAGCTGTGTTAAAGCCAAGCTATTAAGTGCCTTTCACTCAAGTCCCATTCTACAATAGAGTGCTTTCACAATAGCTGCAAGAGGCAGCTTGATAATTGTAAATAAGACATCTCAGTCACATATTGTACATATCCCTATTTTTTTTAACTGTAAATTCCTTAGGGCAGAGACTATTATTAATGCTAAATATATTAAAATTCAAGTTGCATAGCAGAAAGGAAAATAAGCAACAAGTTTATTAAACTTGCATTGGAAAATGTTGCAAATACCCCTAAGGAAAATTCAGAGTACAGAAGAACCTGAAGAAATTGCTCAAATGGGCAAAGAAAAAGTTTTCAACTTGGAAATAATACTATACTTTCAATTTATAAGCGTGAAATCATGTGCTTACTGGAAGAAAAAAAAACAAAAACAAAACTAAACAAAACTAAACAACAAACAAACCATTCTCAAGGGACTCAGACTCTGTTTTTACATCCGGCTGAAGAACTGAGCTCCTGGGAAACATACTGCCAGTTTCTCAGCCCTTTGCCTCAGGTGACTGAAACCCTGATTGGATGAAAGCAAGCACAGGTCTTTGCCCTTTTCATCGCAGTTAGCCCTTACCCTCTTGTTTGTTGCTAGCTGACTCACAAGCCTCGCCTCTGTCTCCCACCTGCAGTATTATGTGTGGGTGCACACTAGGGAAACAAATGTCACCATATGAATGAATGAATACAAGGACTTCCACATCTTTAGTGTGGGAATTAGAGTCCTTCGCACACACAGGAATAATCTAGAAGATCACATTTGTGAGAGAAATACAGGCTGGCAGATGATTACAAGTGACGAAGTTTCCACTAAAACACAGGACATAGGTTCATCTTACAATAGTACCTTACTAAATCTTCCGTGAAGAATAAGTCCCTATTACCAGTGGAACAGCCTTAATAAACTAAAAAGTCCATCCTGCAGGTATGACTCTTCTAAACATACCTTCAGACCCTGTCTTCATAACTGAAATTTTTAAATTAAATTTGACCACATTTATGTGTCTGTTAAGTTTTGTACATGCTTCAGGCAGGTTTTGAAAACCTATTACTATCATCAGTATCCCTATACCTCCAGCTTCTATTAAGGAAATCAGCGCATATCTCATGTTACTGCTGACACTATTAAAGGCAACAGACAAGCACGGCGATGATCATAGCATGAACACTCTCCTGCAAACAGCATGAAAGCTTTGAAGTTCAGTTAACAGAAATCTTCACAGTTGTGGTGCCTGGCTAATTAGTTGTGCCTAATTCATTACACAGAGATAGAAACTTTTTAAAAAATAACATAAATATCAGGGATTTTCATTTCTTTGTTAGTTTCAGTACAGCTAGAAAGAGATTTCAGGGTTTTCACAGCTAGTGAGAATATAAATTGGCCTTGGCCTCAGAAGAAAAGAAAAAAAAAAAACAACCAAAGTATATTTTGGGAAGACAGCAAGAAGATTCTTTGAAGTAAATTCAATTTCATGCTAAATAATGAAAAGTTGGTACAAAAGAATGTTTTAAATATTTCTTACTTAACAGAATGTTAGCATTCATAAAAATAAAAGCCAGATCAGCAGGCCAAGACCTGAAGTATTTTCAACTCACTAAAGAGGCTTTGTATGGACAATACACCCATACTATCGGCCGTATATCAATATGTCCTTAATATTGACAATAACACTCATCCCAGCACTGAGAAGAATCTCTTTTTGGAAAGATGGCAGTTGTCTTTGCTATCCTTTCAGTCTTTGTCATCTCTTTACTAAGATGCCATTTCCAACACACTTCTAATTCCACTAGATCTCAACAAACCACATGGAAACAAACTCTGCCTGGCAAACGAAGTGCCATATTATCTTAAGAAAAAGGCAGATTGCATAAGAGTCAAAGTGTGAAATGCTAAAAGCCACCTAAGGGTTGTCATTCAAGTCTGCCATCCAATGGCACTGGACAAAGCCTCAAGGGATCAGGACTCTGCTACTGGATCTACTCTGTGAAGTTAAGTGACTTTTTGTGCTTCAGTTCCTCCACTTTTTTATTCATGGAGATTGTCGATAGTGTGAAAGTTTAAAATTAGAGCAACCTACATATTGTGGGGGTGGGGAGAGAGATGTGGAAGCAAGGACTTCTAAGGACTTGACTAGAAAGTTCAGTCCAAGTTCATTAGTAACATGTAAATGATTAAACACAAACCAAATAGTATTTTATAGGGTACCCCTTTCCCCTGGTAAATAAGGACTAAAGATTCTTTACTAGCAAGAAGTAATGATTTTTAAGAGAAGAGCTCAAAGAGTACACCATATTCACTGTTGCCATTAACTATTTATAAATGTAAAACCAGTGAAATGTCCATATTCTTCATTTTGTACATGTCTTAATGCTGTTATTCTTACTTTACCTGTATTTATTGCTCCTTTCCACATGCCCAGAAAATTTATCTCTAGAACTTTTTCCTATCACTGACATGTTCTTTGTCATTTATCATCCATAATTTTTTTGGTTGCTGTTTGGGTTCTTCTGAGAAATCTGGCAGTGGTGCTTTTAGGCTTTTTCTCTCCTCTGCTTCACTTCTTGGGCAAGTCTACACATTCAGTGAAGGGAAACAGGCAATGTCAAAAAAACTCATATGATGATGGAAGTTTAGGTTAAAGCACTTCTGGTTTTAAGGAAAACATTGCATAAACAGTGCACTAGCTTCCATGACCAGCTATACTCTAATCTCTATATGAAAAAGGATGCATTAGAACGTGTTTGTATAGCATCTTTAATTAATGGAGCTCTGGGATTACACACATTCAGCAGTTAGCATTATCGGCTTCTGTTTCGGTTTCACAGATTTTGGAAAATGATCAGAAATTACAAACACGGTTGCATAGTCTCTAACAAGACATTAGAATACAGAAGACTTTACTGGCAAGGGATATGGTTAAGAGAAGACCTCTAACCATATTCCTACAAGAAAATCTGCAAAGAGCTTGTAATTTCTTTTTAGATACTCACAAATGTACACTAGGAAGAAGTTGAAAGTGAAAGTTTGACTATTTAACAGTCAAAACCCAAGAACACTTCTGTACCTGTGAGAAACTGTTAAACTCTTAAAATGCAGATTGTACTTCCCCAGACAGGTTTATGCAAGGATAATATATAGATCTTCCTTATGCAATAATAGTGATTTTCTAGTCCTGTACTTTACATTTACATCAGTACTTCTTTATTGTCTTCCGAAGAAATATGAGAAGAGTTGCATTTAAAACTTCACCACTGTAAAATATATTCATTTTAATAGCGGAAAGCGTTTGAGAAACACAGTAAAACTCTATGCCTCATCAATAGCAGCTGAAACAAGTGCCCAACCCTTTCAGTCTTCTCATTTAGACCATTTTCATTCCGATTCAGAGCTTACAATTTCTTTCCAAGGGCTGGTATTTGATCCTCTAATTTTGGCACAAGAAGTTCCTGTGCCTGATATTTCACATTAATCTCTCCTCCTAATTCTCCAATCATCTCAAATGTCACATGAGATGGACCCTCAGAGGATAAATTCACTGCTAACATTTCTGCTTGCTTGTGAGTCATCACAAGTTAGGGACTAAGAAACTGTAATTGAAAAATGCTTCTCTGCAACTTCTTCCCTTGAAACATTTCACCTGGTCAACAAATGATGCTCAAGGGATTTCCATCTTCTCAACATCATCTTACGTGCCAGAAATAAAAGACTATTGAATCAGAAAGTTAAGGTAAAGCCTACTTTAAGAAAAAGAAGAAAAGACAAGCATAGAGATTCCCAGGAAAGCAAACTCACATTTCTCAAGCCATCAGAGTTTAATTCTTATTATAGCATTCTACAGCAGCACCTAGATGTCTCACCTGAGATTTGGTCCTCATTCTGACAAGTGCTCATGAAAACATGGTGAAAAAACAGACCCTTTTCTTAAGAGTTTAAAATCTATACAAAACCAATAAAATAAACAGTCCTGAGAGCAAGTGCATTTATACAGAGTTTCCCTGCTCTTAGTTTAGGTAAAATAGTTGAGGTCTTCTGATGTATCTGAAAGACCACCACCACCCCTTTTGCCAACAGTCACAAATCAGGAGGAAAACCAACATCAAAAGAAGGTGCAAAGGTTGCATCAGAAACGATGCCCAAGTGAAGAGCAAGGTGAGGGTTAAAACAAAGACCTCACCAGTTCCATCAACAATGACCCATTATCCACCCTCCTTATGGATTTTGCTACCTTTGCTCAGAACAAATTAGGTTGTACCTCACGCTGCAAAGCTGATTGGTATGGAAATGTTAACACAGCATACTATTAAGCAGTGGTGTAAAGATGGAAGGATCTGACCAGCCTGTGTTGTCACACTGCTGTTTTTCTGAGCCTCGTCTTTCTCTGTTGTCCTCGGCCTTGATAGTCATGCAAACTTTTGATAAAATACCAGCACTGAGGCATGAGTGATTTGTCATCTTTATACTCTGTAAATGCAGCATAAAAATAAGTTAGACTGATTGAGATTACACTGTTCAGGCAAAACAAAATAGGGATCAAATCCAAACTGACAGCTACATGAATTTTATTAGTTTGAAGAGAAAAATTTATGAAAAAACTCTAATCCAAAAACCAATAAAGCACTTTGCCAAATATGATGTTATCTGAGACTCGTCATATTAAAAAAAGTTCTATTAAATCCCCCACTTTCAAGTTCAGCATCAAAAACACTCAGTTTAAATGATATTTCTGTCATTTTTTTTCTTAACCTTCATGAAAAATTTACCATACCATGCTTAGAATTACTTGAATAATACATATCTTGTTTTAAATTCAAGATATTACATGCACTTGTAAAATGCTATTTGATTTGATTTTTCCTCCCACACCTTAAGCAAAATATGTGACAATTTTGTTTCCTCTTGGGTAGCATGTATATGAGCCAACCCATTCCTATGGGATTTTCAATTGCCAGCTAATCCAAAGCTATTTCTTTTAGAATTGCATCCAATGAAGTTAATGGACTCAAGGGGCATTTTTTTTTCTTCTGTGTGTGTAGGGTTCTTTTCCTGTTGGGGTGGTTTGTTGTTTGGGTGTTGGGTTTTTTTTTTTTTAAATAAAAAGGTCCACAGCTTATTTTCTCTTTTCCAGACCTCACACACACAAAAATTAAACTGCAAGACCACTGCAGCGTGACTGCCAACCACCATAAAGGTCCTGGTCTTGCAAGATGACCAACGCTAGTAGATGTCTGGTCTTTTTCAGAACCCCTTCACATGTGATTCCATGCACATCCAATGAAATTTATCTTACATTTTACAGTGGCACCAAACTTACTGTTAAATTAAACTTAAAAAAACCCCTCACAATTGCATACACATCACTGCTACTTTTCTCCTCTCACTACCTCATTCCTTTTCTTCCCCCATATGGACTTCTTGTCAGAATAAAGTTCATCTTACCATCTCCTCTTTCCAAGAATTTTACATCTCAGTTATCCAACCTAAAATCTAGAATTGATTCTGGTTCTGATAGGCTTGACTCAGTAGCTTTTTTGAGAAACAATGGCATTTTCATGCCTATATTGGAGATCTGACATCAGTGATGGCCCTGGTTCTAAACAGCAAAGTAGGTTTCATCTTTTTGATGCCCAAAATATCACAAGGTCAAAATGATCTGGGAGGGAGGGGAAGTCTCTCATCTCTACTTGAAGTAGTTCTGTTCAATTCCTTAACTGTTAATGAACCCCACAGAAAAATGTGAGCACACAAATGTGTTTTGACTGATTAGAAAGAGGATATCCCAAGAGCAGCTAATTTAATATTAGATCAAATGAACTGCAGTTGAAATTACCATGTTTTTGTTGACTATTTTAACATACTCAGGGAAGGCAGAGGGATCTTTACATATTTCTGAGTCTCTTTGTAGTATCATTCTTCATATGTTATACCAGTCAGTGTGGAATACATGGATTTGAAGGGATGAGGGGGTGGGAGAAGTTGTGGAGTGGATTACTGATGTACCCCAGAGAAGTTTATTAAAATGATAAAAGAAAAATCCTGTCATAATTAATTTTCTACTTTTTTTTTCCTGCACTGTTAAACTGTAGGAACCTTTAACAGTAAAGCTATCTAGAGGACTTGTTGCTTTGGTAAGAATTAGTATCTCAGCTACAATCAAATGGTCAGAGAAGGCACAATGCTCTTCCCCCTCCTCATTCCTTATGTGATGTTGGATTAAAAAAAAGTTCTTGTCCAAGACTTGCAGGAATACTTTCTGGCAAATTTCTGGCAAATGAAGAAATCATTAAAGGAAAAGATAACTTTGCTTTTCAACTTTGCTCTGTTTTTTTCTTTCAGAGCAGTAGCAAAGCTTCCTCATGTTAGTTAGGCCCACACATTTTTTACAGCAAGATGGGAGAGATTAGGAATTATTTTATTAAAAATTTGACAGTCATCAGTGCTTAGAGTGTACTTCAATGGTACAACTAGCCTGTGGGCTGAGCCACTCCAGTTCACTTCGACAACCTTATTTCCAGTCCAGGTTTAGAGCATCTCACGAAGTGCCTATGGCTTTGGACGTAAGCTAGAAATGTGCGCTTTCAGTTTAATTCTGGCTGGAACCCAACCATTTCTCCAACATCTCTTCCTAAATTGATAAACAAGATTCTTCTACATTTTACCAAGAAAAAAAAAAATAATCCACAGACTATGGTTCCAGGAGAACAGAAATAGTGAAGACCAAACATCACAGTTATTGTTTTACTCTGAATGCCCTCATAAGAGCCCAGAGTCATCCAAGACTAATATAGCAAATGAGTGTTTGCAGTGGATGCAGTGCCAGCTGTGGTTGAGTGTAATGGAAACGGATTTTTTTTTTAATATCATGTGTTTTAAACAACTGAAAAGAGCAGAGATATTTACTCTTAGCTTTTTTCTAGAAGACTGCAAGAAGATGTCTAAAATTCTATGACGCAGTATTGGTTCAAGGTCCAAGGAGAAGAATAACATCTACAGAATAACTAGGGAGACTAATTTAACTAGATAACAAAAAAACCAGTTTCAGTAAGAGTGAAGGTAGCCGCAAATCTGTTGACAGCCTAGTTCTCATCTCTGTCATACCAGCAGACAGACATTCCCAAAACTGCTTCCCCCAAACTACACAGGTTTATCTACCACCACCAGGGAAAGGAAGGTGAGCAGTCAACCAGGCCAAAGATGGTCAGTTGCTTTTACTCAGACAAGTGATCAGTAAACTGAAAGTAGCTGATAAAAGATGGAGTGGAAAGAAGCATTTCCTTTTTAAGCCCTATAATGACCCGTCATGAGCCAACTGACAGAAGAATTGCTGTGGAGAAAGGGCAGTGAACTGAGACATCTGGCAGATGCATCAGTCTTTGCATGCTGTTAGAAGAGAGGACAGCTACACCTGAATAGCAAGTATGATAATATATTCCTCTGATCTGAAAAACAACAAATAGGAGAAGAAAAAAAATCATAGGCAATGATAGAAAAAGAACTTTTTAAATGCAACTGAAACGGAAAAGAAAAATTGCAGGAACTGGTATCAGACCTACACCAAATACAGCTGATTTTTGAGAACAGAGTGTGAGAGAACAATGAGGTTGCGTGAGACACCTGCAGTGCTGGAGACCACAGTTTCATACTAAGGTACAGACATAATTTAGGAAAAAAACCAAACAAACCAATAATTAAAAAATAAAACAACATAGTGATAAAATGTACTAAAAAAATCTGATGTACTACGTCAGAATTATGAAGAGTTACGAAGCAAAAAGCTCTGGACAGACCTGTGAGTAGGAAAACAGTGGAGAGTTTAGATGGTTGAGGGCTAAATGCTCAAAGAAAGGACATGCAACCTTTGACAAAACAGAAATGCAGGCTAAAAGCATGTCCTCCTTCTAGCACTAATCCAGTTTCACCACACATCATCAGAGTGTGGTGCAACCTGAAAATACATACCAAACTTACACTTACATTGATGTACAGATGAGGGAGGAACAACCAGCAACCATAAATAATACTGGAACAGTAATGGGCAAAAGTTTTGTTTACTCTGGTTGTAACATGGAACAACATCTTCCACTATTTGTGCCTTATCCACCGCTTACTGAAATCAGAGGAAGAATTACCACTATTTCACTGTGTGAACTGTGGTGTTCAGCTCTGTGTGAATCTTAGACCACTAACATTACCTCAGATGGGAAGCATTGCGTAACAACGTAATTTAAAGAGATTTTTTCAGCTCAATATTACCATTTAAGCTTTAATTTCTTTGAGGAATAAGTTATTTGCCTACTTATGATCAGCCCAAGGAAATCATTATCTAAGAGGAAACAGACAAACAATTCTAGAAATTATTTATGGGGCTATTCACAGAATCACACACTGAGTGCTTTAGAGGTCATCTAGTCCAACCCTCCTGCAGTGAGAAGGGACATCCTGAACTAGATCTAGATGCACCCACCCAGCCAATTCCTTATCCACTGAACAGTCTACCCATCAAAACTGTATCTTCCCAATTTAGAGAGAAAGATGTTGTGAGGGACCGTGTTGAATGCCTTACAGGAGTCCAGACAGATGACATCCATAGCTCTTCCCTTGTTCACTGATGTGGTCACTCCATTGTAGAAAGCCATTAGGTTGGTCAGGTATGACTTGCCCCTAGTAAAGCCATTCTGGCTGTCCCAAATCACCTCCCTGTCCTCCATGTGCCTCAGTGCAGCTTCTAGGAGGATCTGTTCCATGATCTTCCCAGACACAGAGGTGAGGCTGACAGGTCAGTAGTTCCCAGGATCCTCCTTTCTATCCTTCTTAAATATGGATGTTTCCTTTCTTCCAGTCACCAGGGACTTTACCTGACTGCCATGACTTTTCAAATATCATGGAGAGTGGCTTGGCAACTACATAAGCGAATTCCCTCAGGACTCTAGGATGCATCTCATCAGGTCCCATAGATTTGTTCAGGTTCCTCAGGTGGTCATGAACCATCTTCACTTACAGTGGGAGGGACTTTACCCACCTGGTCCCCATTCTGTGGTACTTCAGCTTGGGAGGTGTGAGAAGAGAGGTTGTCAGTGAAGACTGAGTGAAAGAAGCTTTTCAGTACCTCAGCTTTCTCCTCATCTAGATACTAGCTCACCATTCC
>NW_010205244.1:3217-7043 GCF_000695765.1 Mesitornis unicolor | reverse complement strand
ATTCCTGCTTATCAGAGGGGGTACACTTTCTTAAACTTTCTTTTTTTGGTGAAAGGCAGATCAAAGAGCTGTGTAAACTCAAGTACAGTTGTATTCAAACTCAAAATTTATCAACCTGTATTGCTTAATTTCAGTGCCACCTGAAACTTCTCACCATCCTCCTCCAGAGTCTCACTGTTTTTCTTAAAGAGCAGTATCCAAAATAATACAGCATTTGTCCTGCTGATGCGTCATGACCACTTGGGAAGGAAGAACAACAACTACCTCCAGGGTCTAACACACCATTCTTCTTTATAAATCCCAAGCAATGTTTAAGCTTTTCTTCCTCTCTCTCTTAGCAGTCCAATATCAACAAGTACAATTTGGAACCTACAACAGCCAGATTAATCCTCTGAGCTTAAGAAATGAGCTGCATTCAACTACTATATTGATCACATCTTAGCAGATGTCTTGCAGGTAAATCACTATTTTGAAAAAGCTGAATTAGGCTGAAAAGATGTTTAAACAAGAGATAATAGTGTCACACAGCCACTGGAAAAAGATATGATTGTGATTTCCAAACCAGGCAGGTCTGTGGGCTATGTCTACATTTCCAGAGAATAAATGTGATCTCATTCCCCAAAAGGTACATGTATAGACCTGATGAATTATTAGAACAGCTGTGGAAATCTGAGTTTACAGTGGCATTTGAACCAGATGATACTGGCAGGTATCTCCAAAGAAAATCTTCTGCACACTAAGAAGGTGTTGAATTCAGAACAAAAGTAATTCACTTAAACAGGGAAAATAACAGCATTAATCAGCTGAAATGCTCATCAACCCACAAAGAATGTGCAGCTCAAGACATACATGATGTCATGATCTCCAATGAACGATGGGGAGATCACAAAAATTCTTTAGGTAACAGCAGCAATGCCCTACTAATAATTAAAAAAAATTAAAATAAATCAAACAAGGATGATTGCAAATCCAGACAAGAATATGGCCAGCATTTTGACGGATTAAGACTAGGCTATGACTGGATAAAACCTTTGAGAGATAATGTATAAATTTGATTGCAGTAATCAGTAACAGAGACAGAAAATGGCAACAGTGAATGTGAGTATCACATCTGCCAAGTTACTACAGGCTCTGGTGCCCCTGTTTAGAAATGGTAGTGTCCTGATAAAATCCATTAAAAGCAGACTAGGAAGACAGAGGCAAAGAGAGAGAGTCCCTTCTGTCTGCTAGAAATCTAACAGACTTCAGCTGGCCAAGGAAGCACCATGACCACAATCAGTGATTAGAGAACTGAACAGAGCTATTTAAGAATTATGGCAAACTGCTACCACTACTACTCTACCAAGAGCTTCTCACACTATACTCTGACAATACATCTGTCGAGGAGGAGAGAAACCATGGAGAAATTGCACTCCTAAATACAGAAAGAATACAAGGGAGGAAAAAGTCCAAGGTACTTTCTACTGTCATCCATTTTAAATCAGAAAGGTACTGTGTTCCACTGGTTGGTTAAATCAAATTATTATTAATAACAGACAATTGAGGTGAGTGCCTCAGTCTCTAGAAACTTTTTTTTTCAGTAGATCATCATTAAGAGGTAACACTGTTTCAAATTTTTCAAAAACCTCCTCATACGGAGCTCGAACCCTTCCTCTTTTTGCCAAGGGTGGAGCATGATGAATTTAAAATCCTGCAGTAGAAGCAAAGGTATACTACTGTTCTCCATAGAAAAGAACTTGGCTTGTAGCGAGTATAAATAACCTTACCAACTCTCTCCAAGAAAACAACTCACCTATTTTGTGGGAATAATAAGTGTACTAATAGGTTAAAAGAAACAAAAAAAAGAGTAAACACAGTATCAGAACTGTAGCATTCAGTATTGAACAAAGCCCATAAAAATCATCACAGTGTTACCATAAAAGTCCACAACTATTTTGACTGTGGCGGGACTTACCTATCACTTTAGGTTTTTATGGCATTCAGGAAGAAGTTATAACATGCTAAATTCAATTGTAAAGGTGTAATTCATTTAGGTTTCTCAATGGGAGATTGAGTGTGTTTAGCTGTTTTGAATAGTAAGGCACACAGGCCACAACTTGTGGTGTGATTCGAGATTCTTTCAGACAGAAAGGCAACAGCTGAACTCAGTGTGCTCAACTCTTCTGATAGATGCAAGCCCCCTTAGAAGATAATGCATTATAATAGGATGCACAGTGTGGAAAATACATTCTCTAGTGTAACTGCACTAAGGCAAAAGAGTAACATCAGGGATTAATTTGGCATTTACTCTTCAGATGTTTTTTCTGTGCTTGTAGCTATTACTGTTCTTTTGGCACAAACCCAGATTAGCCATTAGTGTGTGGATTGCCACTACTCTGCCAAGCTTTTAGAACATAAACAAAAAATAAAAGCCACTTTGCTAAGATGACAATAAACATTTAAAGCCCAATAATATCTCCTTGTAACTTTGGTAGCAGTAAAAATATGGAGCCAGCTTTCATGTACAAACATGGAAAATGGGCTAAAATCATTACAGCATTAGAGACTTTACATAATTAAAATTGTCATTTTATATTTGCTGCAATAAAAATAGCTATTTTACTTAGAGTAATTACCATCAGTGATTGGTGTTATTGTATATGCTTATTAAAATGTTTATTTCTGTGAAGAGGAGATTAATTGAAAAGTGGCACAAGAAAGTTAAGGATAAAGATCAGGGCTTTAGCAATATTTTACACCACAGGACACCAAAAGTGAGCCTTAATCTATTTTTAATTTGATTTCCTGAGAAAGAAGTCTCTTAATCTAAACTGTGGCTGCCTTGCTATTGCTTTGATTTAATTAGCTTGAAGAACTATTATGTATTTCCATTTTATCTTCCTCTTTGTGGTGGAACAACCCAAATCTTATTGTTGTCTTCATGTGGATCATATGAATCTATTTCATGGAATAAAGAACATTGCAACTCTTTATTTTTAAAAAAGTAGTTCATTTCCAACCTTAATGTTTCAGAAGACAGGAGAATTTCAGGCATGTGTGAGGGAGGAAAGGGGTAATGGGCAAATAATTTTAGGAATTTAGGAATAATTGCTTTCCTTAAATAAAAACTCTTCGTAGCAGAAGAATACTAACATGATTTGTGGTACACCGGTGGCCATAATAGATTGGGATATGAATATTAAATGAATATTTGTCATGGAAAAATCTGAGACTTTAAACAAGGTAGAGTGCTTATTTGCTAATGACAGGATAGGATTAGCATCCCTTTTACTCCACCTGAAACCAAAAATATTTCAATGATGCCAGAGTTTCACCTTGCATTAATAACTTCTGTAACTTCTAAGTTTCTTATTTTAATGCTCCATTACCAGAACAACCTCTCTCAGATTCTGTTTTACTCAACTGAAAAAACAGAGCTCTCTAGTTTTCCCTTCTTGGACAGGTTTTCCAAAAGCCACCTCCCTTCATCATCTTTGTAGAACTTCTCTGCTCCTACCCCAGCTTGGGTTTATTACATTCCTGGAGTACAGCTGACCAGAACTACACACAGTATCACAGGTGAGTGTCTTCTGTAGTGTGGCTCATGCAATGACAACAACTGTCCTGTTTCTGTGGAAATAATTGCCTCTATTTCAGTTTCAGTTCATGTTTTCCTGTCCCACAGACACACCACAGTGGTGGTGGCCCAGAAGTCCTCTGAGTGCCCACTCCACCTGAGTTTTTCATCTCAGCTTGCCACAAAAGTAGCAGTCTGCACTTTACTGCAGAAATTGATGTTTTTAATCCTTTAAAAAAACCCAATACCTAACAGTTTGTACTGCTGAAC